>NW_027418270.1:0-61643 GCF_009905375.1 Apium graveolens | reverse complement strand
CTTGGCCATTTCCGGCCAGAACAGAGATGATTATTGAGTTTTGATTGCACGAATAAGTTGCTGGTAACCTATAGATTTAATATGGACAGTTTGGTGGCCTGAGGTGGTCGGAATTGTGTTCTCCGGCCACACTCCGGCAAATCGACGGCTGGGCTTGCAAAATTTCAAACAGGCCCCTGTAGTTTGTAGATGATGAAGTTTAGTCCCTATAGTTTGTAAAGTTTTCAAAAATAGGATTCCTGTTTATAAAATGTTTAAAAATCATATTTCCTATTTATTTTTATAATAAAAATTCATTTTTAAATTCTGAAAATTCTAAAAAAAATTAGTATTTTAATTCCGAAAATTATTTTTAATTCAAAAATAAATATGAATTAATTAGTTAATTGATTTCAGTTGATTTTTAATTGATTAATTGGTCAATTAATTCAAAAATTAATTGATTAATTGATTTAATTAATTATTAATTGATTTTAATTAATTATTTAATTAGATTTAATTATTTAAAAATGATTTAAAAATTCCGAAAAATAGTTTCGAGCTTTAATATATTATTCTAAATTATTTCCAAGGCTCGATAATTATTACAAAATTGTTTCGGAGCCAGAATTGGCCAACCGAACCCTGTTTATTAACCCGAAATTGATCCAACGACCCGTATTAATTCTAAAAAAATACTTTAAAAATCATTTTAAATACCTGAAAGCATATTTATGACCCGAGACTTCTTTATAAATGATATGTCATTGATTACGTGATGTATTATGTGTTATACGTGACTTGTTGATTGACTATCGGTCTATATATTCAGTGTTTACTTGGTTATTGCATAACTTTCAATCCGTCAATCGAATTTGGGTGAAACGAAGGGTAGATAGAAGTATGTGTTGAATAGAATCCTATGAGTTGATGATTGATAGATGCTTATAATATGTGAGCAGAAGAGGCAAGACGTAGGAAAGGGAAACAGGTAGTTGAGGAGTAAAACGATTGTGATTGAAAGCGAGTGCAGGATAGTAAGCTAATACCAGGCAAGTGTTCCGAACTTTCTCGAGATATTGTAGTACTTGATAGTCTTGTTGACATTGCAAGTGCTTTGAAGCACAGAAACCTAAACCCTGATTTCAGTTATTGTTCTTGAGCCCTGAACCATATTCTTTCTAAGTCATTGATTATTATATACCCAAACACGAACCACAAATCTACGATACTACTCCACAAATACATACAAACTAAATACCAGACACTGAACTGAATTATTATATACTCAACCCATGGTATCTTATGCTTTGAAAGACCAAATTCTTGAAACCCTGAAACATTGATTCCTTTGTTATCCAATTCTTTCATTACCCAACATCCAAGCCTTGAAAGTACCTTGTTGATCCGCACAAGGGTTGAAACCCTTTCATTGTTAAACACTTACTGTTGTTAATGATTCTGATTATTGTTTATTATTGTTTAATTTTGTTATTATGTTAGAATTTGATTTTTTTTTATAAAATTGTGGACCAGATTCGTGGTCAGACCATATAATGGTCAATTTAGGCCAATGTGTGCCTTGGATCTAGTAGTTAGAGCAATGTTGTGTGCTTTGCTCGGGGTTAGTGCGTGACTGATCAGCAGCCTAACCTTGGATTTAAAATAAAAATATAGTATCCAATTCCAAATCATAATCCATTGTTCACTTGATATCATAACCATATTCACTTGATGATCATTATTCTCAGTTTTGTCATTGTGACTTGCTGAGCTAGTTAGCTCATTTGTGCGATGTTGTTTATACTCTTTTCAGTTAACAAGGAACCAATTGGTAGCAAGGATCCCCAGTCCAGTGCGAGAGATAGGGATTAAGGCTGTTGAAGCTGAGCTAGTAGGCTTCTTTTGGAATAATGTAAATTTGTAAAAGTTTGTAATATGTTTAATACTCAGTTTGAGTTTGAATGGTTGGGATTTAATCGGTATGTAATATGTTAGTGTGTTTGGCTTGTGTGCATACTTTAACCTGTTGCGATCCGTGGTAGTTGGTAAGTAGGGTCATTGCATATTATTATTATCTTTAGTATTGTTATACGCAGGTTATAAATAAGGTGTGTGTGTGGACCCCAAACTTCTGACCCGGGTTTGGAGGGCGCCACAGCAAGTAACTTCTTTCTCAAGACTTTCATGCAGCCTTGCTTCATATATGTTGTCATGTGTTAGTCCCTTAACAATATAGCAAGAATTACAGAAGGGGGGTTGAATGGAATTCTTGAACTTTTTCTTGAAATAAAAATGTTCAACTCGATTATAGATATATTTGTTTTGATTAGCACAATGCGGAATATAAACTTTAATGAATTAAAACAAGAGTAATTAAAAACAAGAGTCTTTAAAAACTTTCTGGTGGATTTAAACAATTCCACCAGAGATATATTTAATATATCGAGAGGACTCTATGTGCAGAAATGCTCACAGCTGCTTATACAAAATAGAACTACTAAGAACACAGGAAATGCTAAAGATAGTGCTTACAAAGATTTCTCTGTGTTTATTTCTTAGCTCTCTTAGTTGTTTTTCTATTTGCTACTCTCTTGGTTTATATATTACCAAGATTACAAAGTCAAAAGAACTGAATAAATATAAAATCTAACAGTCTTGATCTTTGCTGCTTTTCGTCCTCTATTACCCAGTTAATGGGCTTCCACAGTGTGTTTATATCCAACTCGACGGTTGTGTGTCAGCTTTCACTGTCCAACTGATGTTCAAATCTTGATATGATCATCCGTCGACTTTCAGATCATCCGTCGATGACTTACTTGATCATCCGTCGACTGCTATTTTAAACATCCGTTGAAAGTCATTTGATCATCCGTCGAAGCTTTGTTAAGCATTCGTTGATAGCTATTTTGGCACTTGACTTCATTTCACTTATACAGAATTACAAGACATTGCTTATGTACAATTAATCAACCTATTCTGCATATCTAGTTATAGTCAACATGACTTATATACTACTACAGATTCTATACAAAGGTGCATACAACACTGTGCTACAAACTTATTATTACATAAGCTACTCACTCGATGGATAATAAGTTACTCATCCGTCGGGACTAAAACGAGTTATCCGTCAGGACTATAATTCTTATCCGTCGAGTGCTACATTATTTCACTAAGTAAAATTTACTTAGATGTTTTGTTTAGGTAATCATCAATTACACAACATATTCACAACAATCTCCCCCAATTTATGTCTACTGGAATTGTAGCCATAAATTAAGAGATACTTGATGATAACAAAACATCCTAAATATATATCTTTAAAGATAAGTAGATAAAACTGAGAGTGCTTCAATTTAAACAGGATATACAAGGTTTGGCTCACAGTCAGTTCAAGATGCTCCTCTAGCCTGAGCAGATTTTTCTAGTTTCTTGAAGGTCTGGATCTTCTTCCAAGCTTTTTGTTGTTTTCTTCAATTTGATTCTGGAGCTGTCTGTGGAATTCTAATTCATCAGATTCTGAGAGATCTAACATTTCTTGCATTTCCAAGAGAGTCTCATTTCTAGAGATACTCAATTGGTCTTCTAATTTGAAGAATCTTCTCACACCCTTGTCATCCATGAATTCCATCAGCCAGTAGGGCCTTAGATGCACTCTTCTCCCTGTGTATGGGATGTTAAGAGTTTTGGGTAGTGCATCTTTGGCTCTAACACTCCTTAGCTCTTCAATCTTCTTCAATACTAATCTTCTTGCAGTTACATTAAACCCAAAGTTTTTCTTGAAGGATGAATAGACTTTGATCAACACAGCTTGGCTTTCTTGAAGTATCCTGTGAAGAGGCCACTGAATCTCTCTTCCTCCTTTGTACTTGAATACCAACCTTTCAGGTAGGTTTCTGTATGCATCAATTGCCCTTACCTCATCCAGCTCCTCCAGATAAAGGTTTAGGTCTGAGAATTCTTTGATGTCACACAAGTACAAGTAGTCTCCCTTGTTGATCTTGAGTTGAGCTTTGACTACTGCCTTGGATTTGAGAGGTGACAGCTTCACTTTCTTGACTACCCTTGATTTTTTCCTTCTTGGCTTGGTGAGAATTGGCAAGTTGAAGTCAGGAATTGGTAATTTATCCCACTCTATTGGCTCATCCTTTGGCACAATAGGCTCTCCATGTATGTTCCTGTAGGGGTCCACCACCCTTATATCTTCAAATACCATAGAGGGCTTTGATGCTTGAGTTTCAGCTTTAGTGGATTCCATTGGAAATTGATCTTCCAATTCCTTGTTAACAATATCCAACTTTCTTTTTGTTCTTTTAGCCAGTTCTTTCTTTCTTGGAGATTTCTTTTGTTCTTCAATCTTCTTCTTTGATTCAGTAGCTTAAGTTGGTTGAGAGGGAATTTGTTGAGAAGAGTTCACAGCCTGTAGCTTGGTCAAGATAGCAAACTATTCTTTCTTTTGTTTAGACTTCATTGCATCTAGAGCAGCTTGCCTCTTTTCCTGCTTCAATCTGACTTTTTCTTCTTCCTTTGCATGAGCAAATTGTGGATGTCCAGCTACCACACAAATTTCCTTCCCATTTCTGAATATCTTTGAAATTCTCTTTCTTGAGGCTGAATCAGCTGGATCTTTGTAGAGGAGAATAGATCTTGACAGAAGCTTCTTTTCATCAGGCTTGGGTGTCTCATACACAGTATCCATAGGGTTCTTCAAAGATGGCTTTGGATAGTTTGCCCTTGGTTTAAGAATTATCTCAGCCTTTTTAGTCTTGATGCAGGAAGATTGTCCTTTCTCCAGATAGTTCATGCTCATCTCATTCACATTGATTGGCTTGACATGAGAGTGATGGATGGCTGACTGATCTGGTTCCTTGACTAATTGAAACTTTTTCTGTATTTCCTCATCAATCTTTTTCCAGTTGATCAGAGTCAACTCTTCTTTATCAGCATCTTTCAAATTTGCTGCTGCTGCATTTATAAGATCTATACCATCTGCAACTGGTGGCTTGGAGATAGTAATTGAAGGTACAATTACTTTGCTGATTTGAACTAAAATGTTCTCCCCCTCAGTTGGTCCTTTCTCCCCCTTACTTGATTCTCTCTCCCCCTTTTTGTTATCATCAAGTGAAGGAGTTAGGCCTTGTGCTTTAGCCAGTTGCATGAGAAGATTTGTCTGAGTCTGTTGATTTTGAAGAAGTTGAGCCACTGAATTCTCAATAACTTGAACTCTGGTCTCCAGCTTGGCTATCTTCTTGTCAGAATCTGATTCTCTTCTCAACCTTAGTAATAGATCATGCATGGTACCATATGGCATTATTGAATCCAGCTTCTCAGAGTTGTATGTCTTTAAGTCAGCTATCTCCTTTTTCAATTCATCCACACTGATATTCTGTCTTGAGTGTTGGATCTTCATTAAGTGCAAAGAGTCTAGATGAGCTTTAAGAACAGCCTTGGTACCAGCATCTGAAGCTTCCTGAAGGGCTTGCTGAATAGCTGTTACTTGTTTTACCAAAGACACCTCAAATTGTCCTGATGTAAATTCCTTTGCCCATGCCCATTCAGGTAAACTTAAAGCAGAACTTGGGCCTTCAGCTCCCCCTAAGTTCATGCTACCATTCAAGGAACTAGAGTCATCATCATCAAAATTTACTCCAAATTCTTCAGATGGCTCTCCAGCTTGAGGAGGCATCCTGTTTACAGCAGCTTTATCTCTTTGAAGAGATTCTGTGGTGTGCACTAAGTGCAAAGTCTGCTCTGCCTCCACATTGCCCTAAGCAGCCAACAGTTGATAGGCTGAAACAGGGTGAGTAAAAGTGTCAGCATCCAAGAAAATGTTATCAATTACAGCTTTGTAATGTTGCTGAAATTGTCTTTCCTTTTCAGCATCATCCACAATTATTGACTCACTAGCAATGGCTGGTTCCATCCTTATTTCTCCAGTACCTGCTTTTCTCTCATGTTCTCTCTTTTGTTGCTTCAGGATCTCACCCTGGCTCCCCACCCTCACACCCTCACCTTCACCTACTAAGTTGGGACTCCTCTCACTCACTTTTGCCAATCCTGAATGAATGGATTGCTGAGATTCACTCTTTTCCTCTCCTTTTGCCTGGGAGCAACCCAGCCTCTCACTCAATACACTCTCCTCTCTCAGTCCTAAGAGTGATTGTATTATCACCAAATCTTCTGCACTTGAAATTATTGAAGTTTGAAGTTGTGCAGAGACACTCGATGGATAAGTGATATCCGTCGGGTGAGTGGTAAAGCTATCCGACGGATAACTGCTGCTAAGCTTATCCGTCGGGATACAATCACTACTCGACGGATGAGCAATATCCATCGAGAGAGTGGAAATGAATGAGGTGGGAAGAGAAACTATTGTTGACTCTGTGTTGATTGAAGTTATTTGAGGCACAGATGTCACAATAGAATCAGAAAGAATTGGCAAGTGAGCCAACAAATCATCTAAAAGATGATGCTCACTTGCACTGGATTTTGGCTTCCCCAACAGAGTTAAAGAAGGGGAATCAGGAATTGAAGTGTTTATCATGTCCACTTCCAGTGAGTTGGTTGGTGAGTATTGTGTTTCAGTGGTTTCTATAATGAGAGATTTTGGCTGTGACTCCACATTTATTGGAGCCACATCAATCTGAATTTGAGAAGGTGCAGGGACTATGTCTTTAGCACCAGTTTGCACTAATTGTGTGCCCTGTGCATCCCCAGTTGTTTTGGATTTCTTCTTTCTAGTGTAAGTTTGGTGTGAGCTTGTGTTCCTAACCCTCTTGGCCTGTGCTCTTGGATGAGAGCTTTGTTCAATAGCCACATCCTTTTGGGAGGATGCAGCTAGAAGTGAGCTTCTGTCCTTTTTAAGCACTGCAGTTTGTTGGGAAACTGCAGTATGGCTAGGCTGGGATTCACTCATCTCTCCAACCTTATCCTTGGGGTTTCTTTGATGTTCACCCCTTCCCTCACCTATCTTACCCTCCTTCACACTCCCCTCTTTGGCTTTGGTAGATTTTTCAATTGGTACCTTTTGAGAGATACCAGAGGGGGTTTTCTTTGATTTGGATTTGGGAATTGCAGTTGTTTTGGCAGCTTTGGCAGGCAACTGTTTGGTCATTTTCACAGTTGCCATAGCTATGCCTGAAGTCGAAGAAATAGAAGAGATTGGAATAGTTGAGGGTATGGATAAACTTACCTTACTTACCTGAGGTGTCAGCATTACAGGAAAATAGAACATTGGCACATCCTTGTGATGGTTGGCTCTGTTCAAGTCTGCAATGATTCTTCTCTCTTGAACCCAACAAGCTAATTTGTTGTTTGGGTTCTCAAGTTCAATCTCTTGACAAAGATGGTTAGCCAAAAGCATAAAAAATCTAGCATAGTAAATATTCTTTCCTCTTTTGGCTATGTCACCTAATTTAAAACCTAACTCATACACAACAAGGTCACTAAAATTATAATATTTGTCTGTAACTAGCATGTATAACATGTTAAGCATGGAAATGTTCACAGAATCAAAATTACTGATTTTTCCAGAAAAGACTTTAGTTACTACATCACACAAGTAACTCCATTCCTTCCTAAGACCTAGTCTTCTAATTTCACTTAGTTTTGCAGTAGGAAGTGCATAATGAATGGAATTAAGCATATTGACAATATCAGTGTCAGTGTGTGGTGCAGTTATATTATCATCAGGAATCTTGAAACATGCTTTTATTACATCACTATTGATACAGAAATCATTACCTTTGATGGTCAGAGTGATGGTTTTGTCAATAGAGTTGTAGATTGTTGTTGTCCACATTTCCTCAACAACTTCACAATAGATAGTAGGTGATTCCAGCATAGCAAAACTTAACTTGCAGTTCTTCACGAAGTCCATTATCTTATGATAGTCTTCAGATTGCTGAATCCCCTTATTGACCAAGGCAGTGAAGTTGTTCTTCTCATAGATGAACCCAGTCTGTGACATGATCTTTACTACGGGTGCCATTGTTAGAGAAGAAAAGCTTGAAGAGAAAGAGAATTTTTCTTGAGAGAGAATGAAATAACACAGTTGAATTTGAGAATGATAAAAGAAAATGATTAGAATGAAATAGGCTTTTATACTTTGCTCAGACTCAACGGATGAAAATAATAAAGAGAAGTAAATTACCCAATAGAAATTGCCTAAAACGACCATTTTAAAATAAGCTTTAAAAATTCCACCCATTATCCGTCGTGTAATGCTTATAAACTGTAAGTATACTCGATGGATAATGTTCAGGGAATTAACGGTTTAGATTTAGATACTTCGACGGATGAGGATAAAATGTTATCCGTCGAGCTTTAAAATATTCCAGAAAAGTAATTGATTTTTATTTACAATTTGTATATCGACGGATGACTCAACCCGATGGATAATGGTCATCCGTCGAGATACAAATTTTGACTTAGCCAAAATTTCATCCAAGACTAAAAATCAACTAAATTTCTGGCTCCTTTTCAAATTGCAAGAATAATACAGATAAATTCAAGAGTAATTAAGCATACCTAACTCACTTACCAACCTAGAAAAGGTGGATTCATCCAGTGGCTTGGTAAAAATATCTGCAAGTTGCTTCTCACTTGGAACAAAATGTAACTCTACAGTACCATTCATTACATGTTCCCTTATGAAATGGTACTTGATGTCTATATGCTTTGTCCTTGAATGTTGCACTGGATTTTCAGTGATGGCAATTGCACTTGTGTTGTCACAGAAAATAGGAATCCTTTCAACTTGCAAACCATAGTCTAGCAATTGATTTTTCATCCATAAAATCTGTGCACAGCAACTGCCAGCAGCAATATATTCAGCTTCAGCTGTGGAAGTAGAAACTGAATTTTGCTTTTTACTGAACCTGGACACAAGCTTGTTTCCTAAAAATTGGCAGGTTCCTGTTGTGCTTTTTCTATCAATTCTGCAACCTGCATAATCTGCATCTGAATAACCAGTTAGATCAAAACCAGAATCTCTAGGATACCAAATGCCAAGGTTTGGTGTTCCTTTGAGATATCTGAAAATTCTTTTAATAGCTATCAAATGAGACTCTCTAGGATCAGCCTGAAATCTAGCACACAAACATGTAGCAAACATTATATCTGGCCTACTGGCTGTTAAGTACAGAAGTGAGCCAACCATGCCTCTATAACTTGAAATGTCCACAGACTTTTCAGTAGTGTTTAGTTCAAGCTTAGTTGCAGTGGCCATGGGAGTTTTTGCAGATGTGCAATCCATTAGATCAAACTTCTTTAAAAGATCAAAAATATATTTAGTTTGACTAATGAATATTCCATCACTAACTTGCTTAACTTGTAAACCAAGAAAGTAAGTTAGTTCTCCCATCATACTCATTTCATACTTGCTTTGCATCAGTTTGGCAAACTTTTTACAAAGTTTCTCATCTGTAGAGCCAAAAATAATATCATCTACATAAATTTGAACAAGTATGTTAGAGCCATTCACATTTCTGAAAAATAAAGTTTTATCTACAGTACCTCTTGTGAAGTGACTTTCCAAAAGGAACTTTGATAAAGTGTCATACCAGGCTCTAGGTGCTTGTTTCAGTCCATAAAGTGCTTTCAGTAGATAATAGACATACTCTGGGAAATTTGGATCTTAAAAGCCAGGAGGTTGACTTACATACACTTCTTCCTCCAAATCTCCATTCAGAAAGGCACTTTTGACATCCATTTGATTAGGCTAAGAAGATTCTGATGGCTTCAAGTCTTGCAACAGGAGCAAATGTTTCATCAAAATCTATCCCTTCTTGCTGACAATAGCCTTTAGCAACCAATCTTGCTTTGTTCCTTACTATTATGCCATTTTCATCCATCTTGTTTCTAAATACCCATTTGGTGTCTATTGGATTCTTTCCTTTAGGCTTGGGTACCAGCTTCCATACTTTATTCCTTTCAAATTGGTTTAGCTCCTCTTGCATAGCTAAAATCCAATCAGGATCTAATAAGGCTTCTTCTACCTTCTTTGGTTCTTCCTTAGACAGGAAGCTGCTATATAGACGTTCTTCTTGAGTTGCTCTCCTGGTTTGAACTCTGGAAGAAACATCACCAATAATCAGTTCAAAGGGGTGATCTTTTGTCCATTTTCTTGGTTGAGGTAGATTAGCCCTAGATGAAGAGACCTCAATGTTGTCTTGATGTGTGATTGAGTTTTGATTGCTAGAAACTCCCCCTGAGTTTGTGGATCTTTGATTTGAGATTGGGGTGCTTTCTATGGGTGATCTGCCTTGACTTCCTGCTCCTTTTGATAACCCGACGGATGGTGAATTTTGAGTATCGATGGATGAGGCAGGTTGTCTTCCGACGGATAATACAGATTGCCTTCCGACGGATGAAGCATTATGTAACTCGACGGATGTTGAGTTTTGTGCTTCATTTGTAGTAGATTTGTCTGCATTATCCTTAGACACTTTTTCTTGATCACTCTCATCATCACTTTCATCACTGACCATCTCAACATTGTCGAATTTGAGGCTCTCATGGTAATCTCCATCTTTTAGTCCTTCAATCTTTTTATCATCAAACACAACATGTATAGATTCAACAACAATGTTGGTTCTTAGATTGTAGAATCTATATGCTTTACCAACAGCATATCCAACAAAAATTCCTTCATCTGCTTTAGCATCAAACTTCCTATTTTGATCAGTTTGATTTCTCAGAATATAGCATTTACAGCCAAAGACATGAAGAAAGTTCAGAGTTGGCTTCTTGTTTTTGAACAATTGATAAGGTGTCTTGCATTTTGCTTGATTAATCAGAGAGATGTTCTGAGTGTAGCATGCAGTGTTGACAGCTTCAGCCCAGAAATATGTTGGTAATTTTGATTCTTCAAGCATTGTCCTTGCAGCTTCAATAAGAGATCTATTCTTTCTTTCCACTACTCCATTCTGTTGTGGAGTCCTTGCTGCTGAAAACTCATGCAAGATCCCATTTTCCTCACAGAATGCTCTCATGACATAGTTCTTGAACTCAGTTCCATTGTCACTCCTGATTCTTCTAACTTTGAAATCAGGATGATTGTTAACTTGCCTTATGTGATTGATGATGATTTCACTAGCTTCATCTTTGGACTTTAGGAAATAGGTCCAAGAGAACTTTGAGAAATCATCTACAATTACTAGGCAAAATCTTTTCTTTGAGATTGACAATACATTGACTGGTCCAAACAAATCCATGTGAAGCAGTTGCAGAGGTTCTTCAATTGCTGAATCAAGTTTCTTCCTGAAAGATTCTTTAATTTGCTTCCCTTTTTGGAAGGCATCACACAGTCCATCCTTTGTAAACTCCACCAGAGGAATGCCTCTAACTAGCTCTTTCTTTACCAGCTCATTCATGGTCTTGAAGTTCAAATGGGATAGCTTCTTGTGCCATAGCCAACTTTCATCTTGACTTGCTTTACTGAGAAGACAAGTTACAGATTCTGCTTTAGTTGAGTTGAAGTCAGCTAGATACACATTTCCTCTTCTCACACCAGTGAGAACCACTTTGTTGTTTTGATTATTAATCATAACACAGGTTTCTTTGTTGAAGGTTACTGAGTTGCCTTTATCACAAAGCTGGCTGATACTCAACAGATTGTGTTTGAGACCATCCACTAAGGCAACCTCTTCAATGATGACATTGTCCTTTGAAATCAAGCCATATCCCACAGTATAACCTTTTCTGTCATCTCCAAAAGTGATACTTGGGCCAGCTCTCTCTTCAAACTCTGTGAGCAGGGTAGAATCACCAGTCATGTGTCTTGAACAACCACTATCCAAGTACCAAAGATTCCTTCTGTTTCCCTGCACACATCAAAATCAAATCAAGTTGATTTTGGTACCCAAGTTTCCTTGGGTCCTGCCTTGTTAGCTTTCTTCTTCTGTTTCTTAGGTCTTAACTCATTTGACTTAGGAATTTTAGATTCTTCCTTAGTCATTTGGGTTGGGCCTTTGAAACCACTAGATGCAATAGAATTATTATGCATGTTATGGCTAACAGGAAATGGCATGCTTGGTGCAAACATGTTATTCCAGTAAGGCATGCTGAGTGGCATTTGAGGCATATTGTATGCAGCATAATATGGATTAGGTGCAAATGGCATGTTAGCAAACTGTGCATTCATGTTCTGTGTAGGCATAGCATTAACAGGCATAGGAGGCATGGCATTCATGTTAGAGAATTGAGGCTGAACAGACATGGGAGTAGGCATGGCAGATTTGCAATTATCAGACAAATGATTTACACTACCACATTTGACACAGATTTTTCTAGGAGCATATTTATCAGGTGTGTAGTTATTATGTTTGTTAATCCCTACTTTACCATTCCTATTATTTTTCCTTTTAGTCTGTGTTTTTACCTCTATCTTCTCAAGTCTGTCACTCAATTATTTGACAGTCATGTGACCAACATTAGCCTTCTTCCCTTTCTTGGTTTGACTTGACTCCCCTCAAACAAAGTTCTTGGAAACAGACCCATACTTTTCATTTAGCTTGGTTAATTTGGCTTTGCTAATGGGTTTGCTCACAGCCGACGGATTAGGATTTTTATCATTCGACGGATAACACATTTGGTTATCCGACGGATAGTCCTCATCATCCGTCGAGACATCTGTCAGCAATCCATCTACCAAAATAGGTTCTAGTTTCTCCTTATTCTTTTTCCAGGCTTCATCATAAAAGGACTCAATTCCTTGAACCTTGGTGATTTGAGCATGAACATCTCTGGATGTTTTCCATGCTTTATTCACCTCCTGTTCACGATCAAGCTGCTTCTTTAAAATTTCTTCCTTTTTCAAGGACTCAGTTAATTCCTCCTTAGCAATTCTACACTCAATTTTTAGTTTCTCAAACTCAACAAACTGAGACTCAAGCACATTATTCCTCTCACTCAAAAACAAGTTGTTTTCTTTGATTTTAGCATTTTCTTTAGTGAGGGACTTAAGTGTAACACACAAATGATACAATTCTGTAAACATGTCATTTATTGCATCATTACACTCAGCTTTAGATAAATGTGCAAGGTTTGTAGTAATTACCTGATTGCTTGAGGAACTTGTCTCTGTTTCATCAGATTTGGCCATAAGGGCTAGATTGACATAGCTGACATCCTCATCTTCATCCAAACCATCAGCTGCCCAGTCATTCTCTTATGTAATAAAAGCCTTTTCCTTCTGTTTGAGTAGATCAAAGTATTTTTGCTTATAATCCACAGACTCAAATATCTTCTTACTGGAATCTGACTTTCTACACTCATTTACAAAATGCCCTGCCAAGCCACATTTGAAATACTTGAATTTTGACTTATCCACCATGTTTCTATTTGGCTTGGCAGCTCTAAAGTTCTTCTTGAACTTGAGCTTGGCAAATCTTCTTGAAAGGAATGCTAGGTGCTCATCAATGTCCTCCATGTCATCTTGACTCAAAGAATCTTCACTTTCTGCAGCTAGCCCTTTACCCTTGCTTTCACAGGCCTTTGAAGTTGATTCCACAGCTTCCATCTTCACTTCTTTCTCCTTTTCCAGTTCAGCCACTAGTGCAATGGATCCTTCTTTCTTCTTTCCTCTCTCCATTCTTTCATCCTGCTCTATTTCAAGCTCATAGGTCTTCAGAATGCCATACAGTCTCTCCAAAGTAAACTCCTTATAATCTTGAGAGTTTCTCAATGAGACTGTCATTGGTTTCCATTCTTTTGGAAGAGATCTGAGAAATTTCAGATTGGAGTCTTTAGTCTGATAGACTCTTCCATGCAATTTAAGAGCATTTAGTAGCTTTTGGAATCTACTAAAAATGTCAGTGAGTGACTCACTTTCTTCATTGTGAAAATGCTCATATTGCTGAATCAGGAGCTGCATTTTATTTTCTCTTACTTGATCAGTACCATCACAGATTATCTGTATTGTGTCCCAAACTTCCTTGGCAGTCTTGCAGTTGATGATGTTATCAAACATATCTGTATCAACACCATTGAACAGAATGTTCATGGCCTTTTTATCTTTCCTGACTTGTTCAAGATCAGGTTCAGACCATTCATGCCTTGGCTTTGGAACAGATGGTTCATTTCCTATTGCAGCTCTCATTGGAACATGAGGGCCTCTTTCTATGCAGTCCACATAGGCCTCATCTTGAGAAAGCATATGAAGATGCATCTTTACCTTCCAATGATGGTAATTATCTTTATCAAGAAAAGGAATCTTGACTCCAACATCTTTCTTGTTCATCTTGCTGTATTGTATTGATCTTTAAACTCTTTGTAGATTAAGAGCCTGCTCTGATACCAATTGTTAGTCCCTTAACAATATAGCAAGAATTACAGAAGGGGGGTTGAATGGAATTCTTGAACTTTTTCTTGAAATAAAAATGTTCAACTCGATTATAGATATATTTGTTTTGATTAGCACAATGCGGAATATAAACTTTAATGAATCAAAACAAGAGTAATTAAAAACAAGAGTCTTTAAAAACTTTCTGGTGGATTTAAACAATTCCACCAGAGATATATTTAATATATCGAGAGGACTCTGTGTGCAGAAATGCTCACAGCTGCTTATACAAAATAGAAATACTAAGAACACAGGAAATGCTAAAGATAGTGCTTACAAAGATTTCTCTGTGTTTGTTTCTTAACTCTCTTAGTTGTTTTTCTATTTGCTACTCTCTTGGTTTATATATTACCAAGATTACAAAGTCAAAAGAACTGAATAAATATAAAATCTAACAGTCTTGATCTTTGCTGCTTTTCGTCCTCTATTACCCAGTTAATGGGCTTCCACAGTGTGTTTGTATCCAACTCGACGGCTGTGTGTCAGCTTTCACTGTCCAACTGATGTTTGAATCTTGATATGATCATCCGTCGACTTTCAGATCATCCGTCAATGACTTACTTGATCATCCGTCGACTGCTATTTTAAACATCCGTTGAAAGTCATTTGATCATCCGTCGAAGCTTTGTTAAGCATCCGTTGATAGCTATTTTGGCACTTGACTTCATTTCACTTATACAGAATTACAAGACATTGCTTATGTACAGTTAATCAACCTATTCTGCATATCTAGTTAAAGTCAACATGACTTATATACTACTACAGATTCTATACAAAGGTGCATACAACACTGTGCTACAAACTTATTATTACATAAGCTACTCACTCGATGGATAATAAGTTACTCATCCGTCGGGACTAAAACGAGTTATCCATCGGGACTATAATTCTTATCAGTCGAGTGTTACATTATTTCACTAAGTAAAATTTACTTAGATGTTTTGTTTATGTAATCATCAAGTACACAACATATTCACAACATCATGTATGTATCCTATCAAGACAATTTTCTTTGACTTGTTATGAACAACTTCATAGTGTGAGTCATAGAATACCACATGATAACCTCTGTCAGTGATTTGACTGATGCTTAGAATATTATGCTTCAGTCCTTCTACCAGACCTCCGTTCTCTATTTCTACCTTTCCAATTATCAAGTTGCCATATCCCAGAGTGTGTCCTACATTTCCATATCCATAAGATACATTTGGGCCAACCTTCTTCTCAAATTCTGACAACAGGGATTTATTTCCATTCATGTGTCCTGAACATCCACTATCCAAGACAATAGTATTTTTCTTGTTACCCTGCAGTCAGAGGAATAATTAATTAGAAGGATTTTTAAGGACCCACACTTGTTGGGCCCTCTTTTTGGACAACTTAAGCCTTTGTGAGTCAGGAATACTTCTGACAGTTATTCCTTTTCCAGGATTTGTCTTGTCAGAAGCAGATTTAGTAAAACTTGAAGAATTGAGCACACAAGCAACTTTATTAAATTTAGGCAAAGGTTCATAATAGTTGTGATACAACTTATGATAGGAACTACAAGTATAAATCGAATGCCAACTACTACCATAATGAAAACAAGGATTTTGTGGTTTATAAAATACTGATCTACCCCTAACATCAGACTCAGGAATAGCAGTTTTCATTTTCTTACTCCTCATGCGATCAATAGCAAGATGATTAGTATTACCACAGTTAAAACAAGTTTTTCAAGGAGCATTGGGAACAACCTTATAATTAGAATCCTTAGAAATACTTTGCTTACCATTTCTGTTCCTTTTAGGATTTTTTACTTGAGGTTTGTCAGTAACCTCGAATAATTTCTTTTTTAATTGTCTTTTAGACAAAAGTCCTATGTTCTTTTCTTTCTTAACAGTCTTAATGGTTTCCTTGTTTTCCTTTCTTTGAGATTTATCATTTACTGATTTTTCTTGGGGTGCTGAAGTTGAACCCTTTTCATAGATGGATTTGGGTTCATCAGCTTC
The DNA here is from genome assembly GCF_009905375.1 of Apium graveolens. Classification (NCBI taxonomy): domain Eukaryota; kingdom Viridiplantae; phylum Streptophyta; class Magnoliopsida; order Apiales; family Apiaceae; genus Apium; species Apium graveolens. The sequence continues at coordinate 45,326 of NW_027418270.1, read as the reverse complement.
TGAAGAGATAAACTTAACAGGAGTTTTTAGGGTAGTCTTATTCTCAGTGTAAAAATCCTTAATTTCATCTACATAACCAAGACATTCTTTCCAGTTTTTCTCAGAGATCATCTCATGACCCTTTTTTCCTGAAATAGTCCAGGTATTAAGAGTTTTCCTCTCATTTTCTAATTCATTTTCTAACATACTGTACTTAGCTTCTAGTACTTTTGTTGTATGTTTAGCTTTCTCACATTCTTTCTGAATTTCAATTTGATTTACTAAATCAGACTCCAACTAATCATTTCTAGATTTTAAAATTTTATTTTCAGTTAACAGTCTATTGTTCTCTAGAATCTTATTTTTAAAATTTCCATGGAGAGACTTAAGAATAGATTTCAATTCAGATATATCTTCAGTATCAAAAGAGAAGAAGGGAGTTGATACCTTAGAATTAAAGGGAGCAGGATCATCAAAGCTAGCCATCAGTGCATAGCATGTATCTTCATTTTCAGAATCAGAGGAGTCCATCTAATTCTTGCTTGATGTAATAAGGGCTTTGTTCTTTCCTTTGTCATGCTTTATCTTCTAACACTCTGTAGCAAAGTGACCAGGTTCATTACAGTTGTAGCACTTGATTTTCGATTTGTCTACTTTTCCAGCTTTAGAGTTCTTTCCATCTCTTCTTCCAGTCGACTTCCTTTCCCCTCCAGTGAACTTCTTCCTGAAGCTTCTATTCTTCTGAGACTTCCTGAATTACATCCTCTTGAAGCCCTTAACTAGCAATGCAGCCATTTGCATGACATCAGAATCTGTCACATTCTTATCAGTTTCAGAATTAGTATCATCATCAAGATTTGATGATGAATCATCAGTATCTGATTCTGGCAGATTGTTCTTTTTCCTTGCAACTTCAACAGACCTTTCTTTTGACGCTTTAGCATTCACTTTCGAAGGAACTGATTTCCCTTTGTTGCTTTTCCTCTCCTTCCTTTGTTGGACTTCCAAGTCATGAGTTCTCAGCATGCCATAGACTTCATCGAGAGTGATTATTTCTAAATCATACTGATATCGTATGATTAAAGTCTGAGTCTCCCATTCCTCATTCAAGGCTCTCAGAAACTTAGCGTTTGAATCATCTCAATCATACCACTTTCCCACCAAGGAAGATTATTGAGTAGGGTGAGAAATCTGTCATAGATGTCGGTGAGACTTTCATCAGGATTGGCCTCAAAGTGTTCATATTCTTGAACAAGAAATGCCCTTATGTTCTTCTTGATGGTCATAGTTCCTTGACATTGAGTTTCAAGAGCATCCCAGATCTCCTTGGCAGTCTTGTAGGCTATAACCTTGTTTGCCATCACAGAATCAAGACTGTTATGCAAAATGTTTCTTACCTTTGTATCCTTCAGCACATCAACCTTCTCTTCTGGTGTCCACTCACTCTTTTCCTTCAACTAATAGTGTTCAGCAATAGTAGGAGTTTCTGGCACCAGTTTTTTTGGCATGTAGGGTCCATCATTGATTACATCGAGATAGTCTGGATTTGTAGCTTCAAGATGCATAAGCATCTTCACCTTCCATGTAGGATATTCAGTCTTTTTTCAGAATGGGGATTTTACTACTTTCATACTTGTTCAGAGACATGTTTAGATCGCTTCTGATTGTAAACTTATCAGTGAGCTCTAATACCAGTTGTTGCCCAGTAAAGATACAATTGTTTAGGGGGGGTTGGATACAATTGTATAAATATTTCAAACAAGTATAAAAATATTAGGTCACACAACACTGTAGAAGGGGGTTGAATACAGTGTTCATACAATCAAATCGATTTCAACACAATTATGTAACAAAGATATTCATATAAACTCTGTTACAATATGAACAGTTGTTCTCTCTCAGTAATGAACAAATATCACTAAGAGCTACTAGGTTACAATGAATAATGTTTCTCGATAATGATAACACATATAGTGTAAACCCTAAGCTGTGTTTATATAGTACACGGTTACAAGATATATTCTAATTGATATGGAATATAATTTTGTCTCATAAAATATATCAATCAGATATCTTCTACAAGTCTTCTATTCCTCTAACTCTTTCCATGCATATCTTCTATTGTTTTAGTCTCGATTTTCTCCTGTAAATCAGCTTCATTCCTTAACTGAAAGTCTTCCCGCACTTAAGTACTGATATGTATCTTAAGTTCTGATATTAAGCTCTGACTTCAGTAAGTCATGATTTCAGTAAGTCCTGATATGCCCTGTTGTTAAGTTCTGAAAACTAAACACAAATCATATTAGACATGACATCCCAAATATATCTAACAATCTCCCCCCAACTTGTAAATTATGCAAAATATACAAGTTAATATATTTGATGATATCAAAAACATTTTAAGTACAAATGCAATAAGAGTTTAACTAGATAACTAACTACAACTTACAGTCCTTAGAGCTTTTACCAATCTCACTGAGTCAATCTGAATCCAAAATGATTCTTGACAAAGTTTGATATCAACTTTTCTTCTTTATTCCTCAGGACTTGAGATAGTGTAGCTTTGACTTGCTTCAACTCTTCATTCTGACTTCCAATATGATATATTGTCGTCCTTAAAGCAGAGATGTGGTTTCTTTCTAAACCATCACCCGGTCTTATTACCCTTGGATGAGAAGAATCTTCATTGTAGTATAGACATTTCGCTTTCAGTATCACTTCAAGTTTAGTAGAATCGTTCTTCGTTGGAATTTCACTTCCATTATCTTCAACTATGTTTGGAATGAATTCTGTAACCCTTGAACCAGAAATTCTTGCTTTATCTCTTATGGTCTTCATTATATAATTTGACCATCTCCTAGTAATATCAGAATTTATCTCTAAAAGATAATGAAAGAATTAAAGTTCTTTCAAAGATTTGTTCAGCACATCTGATTCTGACATTTGATATGTCCTTCCATCTTCAAGAAATAGAATCAGATTTTTTTTGACATTATGCTTGTCATGAGCATCCAGTACCACTTGAATAGAGATAACCTTATCAAGGTGTTTCTGTGTAACATCTTCAAGAGGTCTGTCAGTTAACAAAAATGGATCTCTAGTAGCAACTTCAACTCCTGTCTTGATCTTAGCTTCATCAGAACCTAGCCCTGCTCTGTCTCTTAGTTCTCTAGCATTCAACCCAATAGTCATGAAATCAGACAGCAATTGGCTTTTCTTTGGATCTGATGGTTTGACATTTTTCCATAGAAATTTCTTTTTGTCAGCTACTTTCATCTTATCTAAATCAACTTGAGCTATGTCAGAGGTTGATGTCTTGATGACTTTATCAGAACTTGCCGTTTCTTCTGTAGTTTGCTGTTCTTCACTCTGAACGACTTGAGCCTTGTCAGAGGTTGTCTTGGATTCTTCAGTTATCTTCCTTCTTTTCAGAGTTTGAACATCTTCATCTTCAACAAGAGTATCATCATGAACTTGAACCAGTTTGCACACAGGTTTTATCAGGATTTGAGGAATTTTCATCTCCTGTGGCTTTATTGGTTCATCAACTTTTCCCTTTCCTTTATCTTTGGGATCAATCTCAATCTGTGATCTTGTTTTGGGCTTTGATGCCTCAGTATTTGATTTCTCCTTGATCACAATGCCTTTTTCCTTAGGCCTTGGAGGTTTCTTTGCAACATAAGCTTTAGACTTTAGATTTATCTTCTCAGCTTTAAATCTAGCTTCTTCCTCCTTGAGATTTTCTAAATCCATTACAGGATTATGCTTCAGATTTAATCTTTTAGCAATCTCTTCATTAAGTGTCTGAATCTTGGGATCCTTGTAGTAGACAGTAGTCTATTTTCCCTTAAGTTTCAGAGTTTGCAAAAACTTCTGAGAGTCTTTACTTCCTCCTTGAATCAGAACATCATAACTTGATATCATATTTTGAGTATCAGTACTTGCTATCAGATTTTGAGTTTGAGCAGCTTCAGAACTTGACTTCTTTTGAGTAGAAGATTTGCTTGCATCAGAGATTAGTTTCCTAGAAGAAACCTTGCTGCTTTTCCATTGACCTTGATCTTTTCCATGACCTCTACTCTTATCAAAGTTTCCCTTGTCATCACCTTTGTCATCCTTCTTCTTCAGTATTAGAGTAGGTGAGCATTTGGACTTAACTACCTTCTCCCCCTTTTTGGCATCATCAGGTAGTAGGAGAGAGAGAGGGAGAGAGAGAGAGAAGAAGTTCTACTAAAGATTAAATCTCATCCAATTGAGCTTTTTGAGAAGCTTGATTCTGCAGGACCTCAGTAATTTGGGCATGTTGCTTCTCCTGAATCTTCTCAATTGCTTCAACTTTTTCAGAAATAGGTCTGATAAACCTCTTTTTATCAAGCTTGGTCTCCATATCCAGCTTTTCAGCTTTTTCCATAAGTTTATCAACCTTTTCATGAGTTTGAGACTGTAGGCCTTGAAGATGTTTAGTAGACAGAGCTGTGACTTTGAGTTGAGTCTTGAAATCAGAACTTGTCATCAGCTCATCAGCCTTAGTAATGTGCTCTATCGGAACTTTAGAGCTTGGAATGAAATCAGTTTCATTCCACTTCTTGGTCCACTCCATTCCTCTGTGAGTATCTTCCCAAGGAATAGGAGCATTATGTTCAACAAACTTTTGGATTAATGCCTCATTTCCAAGAATTGGAGCATTTACTGGAGCTGACTCTCCGGAACTTGCAGAAAATCCATCATCTTCTGACAACACAAGAGTGTGTGTAACAGAAGGAGAGTCTGTACCAGCTTCATCTAAATTCTGAGCATCAGAATTTATCTCCAGAACAGGAGTTGTTGGTATCTCAACCTGTAAGATAGGAGAATTGACAGTAGATGGCTGAGCTGCTGTTGGAGCTTCTAGATAACGAACAATAGGAATATTCAGGTTATGAATATCTATATCAGAACTTGTGCCTTGTTCTTCAGTATTATCTGTAGCTTTGATTGGAGAAACAGGAGGTGTGAGCACTGTGTCTGGAACAGTGTCTTGAGCTTGAGTTGGGGATGGCAAAGCTTCAATTATAATTGGCTTTGAGATCAGAGATTCCTGATCCCCTTCCTTAGCTTCTTCAGTATCCTATGATAGAGGCTTAGCCATATGCCTTCCTGCCCTCATTTTCTTTAATCTCTTTGATAGAGGAGGAGTTGCCTTTGCAGCATCAGAACTTACAGTTCTCTTTCTCTTCAAAGTATTAGAACCCTCAGCTTCAGTATTTATCTGATAGGTTGACCCTTCAGCTTCTACATCTTTCTGAAAAATCATATTTTCAGCTTCAACAGTCACAGATTCTGATGCATGAACCTGTGCTTCTTCATCATCCTCAGATTCATCCCTTAGAATCATCCTTCTTCTCCTTGGTGGAGATCTAGGAACAAACTTTGATCTCTTAGGCCTAGAAGATGAAGGTCTGATGGTAGGTGGTGATGGTTGTTATTGTTGGGATTGAGCTGGTTGGAAGTATGTTCTGATGGTAGGTTGAGTTGGTTGAGGTTGAAAGGTGGTTGGTTGTGTAGTGGTTGGAGGTGCTGATGGAGGTTGGGATGGTTGGACATCAGGATATATGGTGGAATAGGTGATTAGGTCAGAGTTTACTAAAATCTGTTTGACTGATTGTGGAATTTGGAGGGTTCTCAAAATAGTTTTCTTATTATCAGTAGATAATAAGTCAGTAAAAGCTCTTTTAGCAAGTTTAAATGATTCAATTAACTCACTTGCTAGTTGAGGTGCATCAGAGCAACAGAAACTGTAAATAAGCTGACAGAATCTAGCAAAATAGACTATATTTCTATCTTCTATCATCCTATCACCTATGAATCCTAAAACAACATTTGCATAATCAAAATGTGTTTGATTCAAGAGAGCATACTCGATTTGCTGACTCAGTATGGGTATAGCATCAAAATTGGAGCACTTGTTGGCAAAGGCCTTTGTGATGCAGTCAAAGAAGAAACTCCATTCCCTCCTCATATGAGGTCTCTTCAATTGACCCGGTATTGCCAAAGACTTCTCATAACCCAGGTTGGCCATCATCTATTGAAGAGCAGGCTACTTAACTGTTGAACTGTAAACACAGTTTTCTGGAAAATGTAAAGCCTGTCTAACTGTAGCCAAAGTCACCACATGATCATCCTCCCATGTTGTGAAGATAATACTAGGGGACCCGTGTGCACCACCATCATCATACACACCACTCCTCCAGAACTTCAGCACTTGAGTTACTGAGATTGCTTCTGGTTGGGTCAAAGCATACCCAATTTCACTTCGAGACAAAAAGTCTTGGATGAAGTGAAGTTCTGATGGAGCTTCATCCTTGTTCAGAATAGCCAAGTAGTTGTTAGGAACAAACTTAGCTCCATTGAAAACGATGTCTTTTGGTGCCATTTCTGTTAAGAATTAAGTGAGAAAAAGAGTGTACACAAAGTGTTTGATAAAATGCCTGTGAAAAAATAGAGCTTCAGAGAATATTAGTGGGTGAGAGAAAATAAGAGAGATGAGAGAATGAGAAAAATAAGTAAAAGATTAGAAAAACTTTTAACTTTATTATTTATACAGCCCACGTGATAACAGCTATATTTGTGAAGCATGGCAGACAATTTACACCTGGCAACATGTGAATAGTCAGTAAATAGTTAAAGCAGTAGTTAGTGGGCACGAGAAATAAGCAGTAATTATTGTGCACGTGCAGTTTTTCAAGATAAACACGTTTGCCACTAAACAAATGATTATGACTGTTTTTATCTCACTTAAATATATTCTGATAAATTATGACCGTTCAGTATTACCACAAATAAGTCAAGTAAATTAATAATGTCACGTATGCATCAGAGCTTCCATCAGGATTTAATACCAGAACTTGACTATTATCATATTTTAACGGTCATCAGAACATGGCTTCTATTCTCAGAAAGAGAATGTTTGTTTTTGTGATTCTTCATACAAATACTGACTTGTTTCTTCAGAGTTTAAGCATCAGAACTTCACTGTTTGTGCTCATTTTATGCATCTTTTGTAATTCCTTTTTACAGTGGTTTCTCAGTGTAAGTGAGTCACAACTGCTATTAGAATTTATGCTATTATCAGAGTATTTCTCCAGTAATCAAAGAATGTGAAAAGTCACCAAGAAAAATTTATTTGTTTTTCTAATGCATATTACTTAATACCAGCAATACACTTGGGTCTTCCCTTTCATATATTTACTCTAGATCTCAAAGGAGTACCTGACTTCAATTTTCTTTTTTTTTCTTTTCTTCAGATAAGTGAGGCTTATCAAGCATGTGGTTCATCCTTAAGATTTACTGACATGAGAACTTGACAGATAAGAAGCAAGAATCTAGTTTGTGACTTAGTAATAAGATACACAAAGTAAATTTGACTAAGCTCAAAATCAGAATTTTCTTGTGTTAATGAATTTTCACATAAACAACTAATTCAAACATGGGATTACTAGTATGTTAAAGACTACTAGGTCAACATCTAGCACATTAATCCTCATAGGATTGAATAGTCACAAAACATTCAAAACACCATCAGAGTATATAGAATCACATCAGATAACAATCAGTATTTAATATATTACAATTTAAGCACATATTACATAGAGATAAGATAATCTGTAAACACTGATCATAAAGTCTGATGCATGAGAACAAAGACTAAGCAGATTTTGAGAAAGAACCTGAAACCATTCCCAGCTCATTTACCAGTCTTGTAAAAGTAGCTTCACATAATGGTTTGGTGAAGATATCTTGTTAGGTCACACACACTGTAGAGGGGGTGAATACAGTGTATAGTACACTCAAATCGAACTTTAAGAACTTAAGTAACAGAAAACAAACTTTATTGAAACAATAAACTCTGTTATAGTATGGAACTGTTACCTCTCAGTGATGAACAAATATCACGAGAGCTGCTAGGGTTATAAAGAATAATAACTTCGATAATGATAACACTTATTGTGTAAACCCTATGCCTGTGTTTATATACTACACAGTTACAAGATAATCGCTAATTGATATGGAATATAATTCTGCTTCCTAAAATATATCAATCAGATATCTTTTCTTCCAAGTATTCCATTCTTCACGGAATTCCTTCTTCATGCATATCTCTTCTTATGTTTATCTCGATCTTCTTTCCTTTAATCAGCTACTGTCCTTATCTGATTGTCCTTCAGCACTTAAGTTTTGATATCTATCTTCTGATGATTATCTCCTGATAATATAAGTACTAATATCCTTAAGTCCTGACTTCCAGTATAAGTACTGATCAACAGTTAAGTATTGATTTATCCTGTTCACGTAAGATCTGAAAGCTAAACATAAAACATATTAGCCATGACATTATCAAATATATCTAACAATCTCCCCCAACTTGTAAATTAACAAAATATACAAGTTTAACAGATATTTGATGATGTCAAAAACATTAAGTACAAATGCATGAGAAATAGACTAGATAACTACAACTTACAGTCCTTAAAGTTTTTACCAATTTCAACTTCTGATAACAACTTCAATCTGTATAAATATAATAATTTAAGCAGTTGTAGATCTTCGACTTGGCTTCTTCATTTTCTGATCTCTCTGATGTCAGGAGTTGTTCTGAGATAGTTCTTCAACAAACACTTCTCAGCATATCTTAGTTCATCAATCATTCTCCTTTTAACACCTTTAAGCTCTGCAGTATCTTCACCAGTTTGAAAGATTGCAGCTCTGAGATCATTAATCTTTGCTTTTCTTAACTCCTGATCTAGTCTTATGACATAAGCTTTGTCAGATTCAAGATTGAATTCAAGTCCCTTAATACCAAGATACGTTCTGATCTGTGCAGTATTAGGCTTCATATCAACAATATCACCATTGTGATCTCTGTACTTTGGAACATATATGCTATCAGACTTAACAGAATAAAGCCTTTTCTGTCTCTGAATCTATTCTTTTAAGTAGTTTGCAGCAGTCTCTATTATTCTGTCATCCACTTGAAGTAAGAAAAGTACATGCTCCAATTCTTCAAAATACTTCAAAGGAATGGCATTTTTTCTTATATGATAAACCCTACCATCTGTCATGAAATACAACATGATGTATTCTTTCAAGTAGGTATGGTAAACCATATGTACAGATTCCAGTTGATTCAATCTCTCAGGAGTTGCTCCAATACCTGGTTCACTCAAGGAAGTTGGATCATTGGTAGTGTTGTGTACTCTTCTTTCATCAGCACTTCCCAATCCAGTTTTATCTCTAGCTTCCTTTCCAGTAACTACTCTTGCTTCAAAACCACTTGCAGTAGTCTTCAAAGATTGAGTCTGTTTTGCTTTAGTGAATCTTGGTAGGAGTGTTTTAGATCTATTTTCTGATATCAAGTTAACTTGAGCACTGTCAGAGGTTACTTGCTTGTTCTGAATATCAGAACTTACAATTTCTTGACTCTGAACAACTTGAACCATGTCAGAAGTTGTTTTAAGAACTTTTCTTGTAGTCAGAGCAAGATCATCTTTTCCATCAGTAATTTCTTCTTCCTCAGGAGGTACATAAGGCTTGATAGGTTCACCAACCTTTTCTTTACCCTTGGATCTTGGATCTATCTGTGGTTTTGATCTAGCCAAAGTTGCTTCAGTATGTATCCTTTCTTTGATCACAATGCCTTTAGGTTTTGGAAGTAACTTTTTACCAGAAGCTTCAGATTTAGATGTGACTTTCTCTGATTTAAGTCTGGCTTCTTCTTCCTTTAAACTTTCCAAGTCCATCCCTGGATTTTCTTGAAGAAATAACTGTCTTGACATTTCCTCATCAAGATCTAGAAGTTCATCAGAACTTATCCTTTTACCAGCAGCAGAACTTATTCTTTTCCCAGTATCAGAACTTGTTCTGTGACTAGCTTGTCTTGATGTAAACTTTCTACCTTGACTATGACCACTACCCATTCCAGAGGTTCCTTGGTCATCTTTTCCATCATCCTTTCCTTGCAGTGTCTTGTTGGTTTTGCATTTGGACTTAATTACCTTCTCCCCCTTTTTGGCATCAGCAGGTAATAAAAGAGAGATAAGTAGTTCCACTGAGGTCTGGATTTCAGTAAGTTGCGATTGCTGAGAAGCTTGATTTGTCAGAATTTAATCAATCTGAGCTTGTTGCTTCTCTTGAGTTTTCTCAATATAAGCAACCCTGTCAATGGTAGGTTGGAAGAACTTTTTCTTATCAATTTTCCAAACTTGTTCCTGTTTGATAAAGTTCTCCTGAATCTTGTGTAGCTCTGCATGAGTATTGGAATGAAGACCTTGTAGATGTTTAGTACTCAATGCAGTGACTCTAAGCTGGGTTTTAAAATCATCAGAATTTAACATTTCATCAGCTTTAGTCAAGTGCTCAGCAAGATGTAAAGCATTTGGAACACATGAAACTGAGTTCCATTTCTTAGTCCACTCCTGACCTGCAGGAGTTTCACTCCAAGGTACTGGTGCATCCCTGATAACAAACTCCTTTACCAGTTCAGACTTAGGAAGAGTCAGTGAAGGAGTATGTCCTGAAGAACCTGCTTCATCAGCATCTACAGTTGTAGCAGCCTCACCAGTATCTCCAACATTTGCAGCATCAGAACTTAAAGAATCAGTATCTTCTGATAAGACAATAGTGTGAGTAGCAATGGAGGCTTCAGCATCCTCTAATTGCTGATCTGATACTAAGTTCTGATCAACAGCCATATCCTGATGCTCACCTAAAATCTGATCATCAGCATCTTGATACAGAGAAGGTGTTGTTGATAACTCTGGAGTTTGAACAGCATCAATAACAGGTGTTGTAGAAGTAATATTTGTTGTTGGAGCTTCTAAGAAAAGTATTTCAGGCACAACTAGGTTCTGAATATCAATTTCAGCACTTGTGCCTGGATCAACAAGAGACACAGATGGTGAGTTAGCCTTGTCAGATACAGCTTCCTGAGATGGAGTTGATGGAGAAGAAGTGACTGGAGCAAATTCCTTGCCTTGTGAGATCAGAGATTCCTGATCCCCTTCCTTAGCTGCTTCCTCCTCATCATCTGAAACTGGCCTTTGTGCCCTCTGTTTCTTGTACTTCCTTGTTGATTTGGATTCCTTGGGAGTTTCAGGAACTATCATACGTCTAAGCCTCTTGAGAAGCCTAGAACCCCCAATGTCAGAATCCTTCTGAGAAGTTGCTTTCTCAGCTTCAACCACCACAGGTTCTGAAGAAGGAATCTGTTCCTCAGAATCTGATTCATCTCTCAAAGTAAATCTCCTCCTCTTTTGAGGTGTGTGAGGAACAGTCTTTGTTCTCTTTGGCTTAGAGGATGTAGGCTTCACAGTAGGTGCTGAAGAAGAAGGTTGAGCAGTCTGTGAAGTGGAGAGATAGGATTTGAGATAAGTTCTGAGGGTAGGTTGAGTAGAATGAGAGGTAGGTACTGAGGTTGATGGATTTTGGTTATGGTGAGTTGGTTGAACATTTGAGTAAACAGATTTGTAAGTAGCAGGATCAGCATTTACCAGAATCGGTTTCACATACTGAGGAATCTGTAATTGTCTCACCATTGATTTCTTTGTGTCAGCATTTATCAGGTCATTAAAGTACCTTTTTGCAACCTTATAAGGTTTAGTTTGAGTGCTGACTAACTGGGGTTCAGCAGTACAATACGTGTAAATAAGTTGACAGAATCTAGCAAAATAAACAACATCTCTATCCTCTGTCATCCTATCCCCAATAAAACCAATTATTCCAGTTGCAAAATCAAAATGAGTTTGATGGATAATAGCATACCCTATGTGCTGACTCAGAATTGGGATAGCATCAAAATTTGAACATTTGTTCCCAAAAGCTTTGGTGATGCAATCAAAGAAGAAACTCCATTCTCTTCTGATATTAGCCCGTTTCAACTGTCCAAGTTTCGTCAGACTCTTTTCATATCCCAATTCAGCCATTAACTCCCGAAGGGCTGAGTCCTCTGGAACTGAGAAAGTACAATCCTCGGGAAGATGTAAAGCCCTGCGTACTGTACCAGGAGTGACTACAAAAGATGAATCACCCACTTGGAAGATAATACTGGGAGTTCCACGGTTACCACCATCATCAAAAATGCCAGTCCTCCAGAACCTCAGAACTTGTTGACTTGAAAATAATTCAGGCTGAGTTAAGGCGTACCCAACCTCACTATGTGCAAGAAGATCTTGCACAAAGTGCAATTCAGATGGAGCTTCAGCATGATCAAGAATTGCAGCATAGTTGTTTGGAACAAACTTAGCTCCATCAATGATTAAATCCCATTTTCCGAGTTTCAAGGAAAAACTGTTCCATTTATCAAGGGAAACAATTCAAATTTTAACCCGTTGTCACTGATTGAATTATTTGTCACTGCACATTAATATTCTGAAAATAAATTATGTTAAAAATGACCGAGATAATTTCGATGAATAAGTGCTGACAGAGAATCAGAACTTAAATAAAAGCACAATTTAAATGGTCATCAGAATATCAATCAGGATTTATCAACATAAGATAAAATAACTCAGAGACAAAATCTTGAAGTAAAAACAGTTTTCATTAATATATCAAGTCAATACATTTATGAAATGGAAATGACATCAATACTTATACAAGATTTTCCCTAAGCTTCTAATCCTAACGTCAACAGCTTTAGTCCTAGCTAAGAAGCCTGACAAAGCTGAGGATGAAGAAGAACAGGAAGAAGACGAGATTAAGTCATCTTCCTCTTCCTATCTTCGACGAACAAGATGGCGAGTCGTATGATTCGCTCTTGCTGACGGATAGCTTCCCGCCTTTCCTCCTCCAATCGCTCCAGATGGCGATGGTAGTCCATATAGAAGAATAGGAGGTGAGTTAGCACCTCCTGTGGGACAGAATCCCAGATCTCCTCAGGAATGGCTGTTACATGCCACTCCTGCTGCCAATCGGCACAACTTAGCTCCATTGTGAAGGTTTGGTTGTTCAAAAACATGTTGTATCGAACCATTGTGTTTTTGATAGAAGAAGGAGGATAAGTGTGTGAGAAGAATGTGATGGAAAGACTGATGTGAAGTGGTTGCTTATATAGGCAAGAGAATGCCAAGAGACGCAAAGATATTTAATGCTGACAGGTAGAATTAATTCTACCTCGTCTCCCTAGACTTTGAAAAAGAATAACAGTCACTGGAAAGAGGAAGCATGGTCTAGACCGCACAAAACACAAGAAACAGTGGTCTGTTCGAGTACAAATACCATTAATCCTAATCACAGTGACTATTAATCTTCCACTTCAACATATTCGAGTACAAACTGAGACTGTTATCAAATTTTATTCAAAGATAAGCTAAGTAAAGGATTAGACTGAGAAATCAGAACTTAGACCTATACCAGAACTTAACAGTCATCAGAACATAATTTCTTAACTCGAAAAAGGAATGCCTATCTTAGTAAATACTCATACAAGTTCTGAGTTGTGGACGTCAGTACTTAATCATCAGAACGTGTAACTTAGAACTTGTCCTCAGAATTTGTGCAATAATGACACATTGACTGTTTTATCTAAAATAACATAGACCACCACAGAAATTTTCATCATTCAGATGGAGTGAGTAGTGTGTGCATTAAGCTAAAAATAGACAAAGAGTAAAGTCTGATTCACTGCAGTACATCTTAGAAATAAGGCATAACTAAAATTTTGCTAAAGATCTGTCATTGTCCTGAAACCGACTGAAGAATGAGTTTATGCTTGAGTCCACCTCAACTATTTTGTTCTAATTTTATGCATCTTTTGAAATTCTATTTTACAGTGGCTTCTCAGTGTAAGTGAGTCACGACTGTTTATCAGAATTTATGCTCTTTTCAGAGTATTTCTCCAGTAATCATAGAGTGTGAAAAGTCACCAAGAAAATATTTTGCTTTTCTGATGCATATTTACTTAATACCAGCAATGCACTTGGGTCGTCCCTTCCACATTTTTACTCTAGATCTCAAAGGAGTGCCTGATTTTAATCTTTGATCTTTTTGCTTTTGCTTTTGATAAGAGAGGTCTATCAGCACTCAGTACATTCAGCAGTTTTACTAGTATCAGAACTTAACAGATGAGTAGCATTATTCTAATTTGTGACTTAGTAATAAGATATACAAAGTGAACTTAACTAAGCTCAGTTATCAGAATTTGCTAGTGTCATAAGATTTCCACTGAAATAATTACTTCTTCCATGGAATCATTTGTTTATTGAAGACTACTAGGTCAGTATCTAGCACAGTTATCCTCATAGGATTGAATAGGTACTAGAACAGACATATCACTTATCAGAGTTTAGAAACATATATCAGACAACAGTCAGTACTTAAAGACATTTATCAATTAAGCACAGAATACACAATGAGATGAATTCTGTAAATACTGAGCATAAAGTCTGATAACACAGAACAAGTCTAAGCAGATTTAGATAAGGAACCTGAAACCATTCCAAGTTCATTTACCAATCTTGTAAAAGTAGCTTCACATAATGGTTTTGTGAAGATATCTGCCAACTGTTGATCTGTGGGAACAAAATGCAATTCCACTGTACCTTCATCCACATGTTCCCTGATGAAGTGGTACCTGATGCTGATGTGCTTTGTCATTGAGTGTTGAACTGGATTACCTGTCATAGCAATAGAACTTTGATTATCACAGTAAATAGGGATTTTGAAATATGTTAACCCATAATCCAGTAACTGATTCTTCATCCAAAGAATCTGTGCACAACAGCTTCCTGCAGCAATATACTCTGCTTCTGCAGTTGATGTGGAAATTGACTTTTGTTTCTTGCTGTACCAAGAAACCAATCTGCCTCCAAGAAATTAGCAGCTTCCACTTGTGCTTTTCCTGTCAATTTTGCAACCTGCAAAATCTGCATCTGAGTAACCTATTAGTTTAAAATCTAATTCTTTAGGATACCATAATCCCAGAGCAGCTGTTCCTTTAAGATACTTAAAGATTCTTTTTACAGCTGTTAAGTGAGGTTCTCTTGGATCTGCTTGAAATCTTGCACAAAGACAGGTAGCATACATGATATCAGGTCTACTAGCAGTTAGATAGAGTAGAGAGCCAATCATACCTCTGTAGTCAGTAATATCTACTGATTTACCGGTATCCTTATCCAGTTTTGTTGCAGTGGCCATTGGAGTGGATGCACTTGAACAATCTTGCATTCCAAATTTCTTTAGCAAGTTTCTGGTGTACTTGGTTTGACAAATAAAAGTGCCTTCCTCATTCTGCTTGACTTGAAGGCCCAGAAAGTAGCTAAGTTCCCCCATCATACTCATCTGATATCTTGACTGCATAAGTTTGGCAAACTTCTTGCAAAGTTTGTCATTTGTAGATCCAAAAATGATATCATCAACATAAATCTGGATCAGAAGTAAGTCATTTCCATGGTTGAGGTAGAACAGTGTTTTGTCTATTGTCCCTCTGTTGAATCCACTTTCCAGAAGAAACTGAGCTAAAGTCTCATACTATGCTCTAGGAGCTTGCTTAAGTCCATAAAGTGCTTTGTCAAGTCTGTAGACATAATCTGGATGTTTGGTAGCTACAAAACCTGGAGGTTGTTCAACATATACCTCTTCCTCCAATTCTCCATTGAGAAAAGCACTTTTCACATCCATTTGAAAGACAGTAAACATTTTGTGAGCAGCATAAGCCAAAAATATCCTTATGGCTTCTAACCTAGCAACTGGTGCAAATGTTTCATCATAATCAATTCCCTCCTGTTGAGAATATCCTTTTGCAACCAGCCTTGCCTTATTCCTTGTAATTATGCCATCACTGTCAGTTTTGTTTCTGAATACCCACTTTGTACCAACAACAGATCTATTCTTTGGTCTTGGTACTAGGGTCCAGACTTTGTTTCTTTCAAATTCATTCAACTCTTCCTGCATTGCTTGCACCCAATCAGCATCTTGAAGAGCTTCTTCCACTTTCTTTGGCTCAGTCTGAGAGAGAAAAGAATTATAAAGACACTCATTTGAAGTACCTGTTCTAGTTCTGACACCTGCATCAGGATCTCCAATTATCAAATCAGGTGTATGTGATTTTGTCCACTTCCTTGCAGATGGAAGGTTTTCTCTAGAACTGGATGCTCCCCCATGATCCATGCTATCTCCATTTTCTGATGCTCCCCCTGAAACTATGCTTTCAGAGTTGGATTCTTCAGTATTTAGATTTTCAGTACTATCAGAACTTGGCTTATCAGAACTTGACGAATCAGAACTTGAAGAGCCAGATGCATGTTCGAATGTTTCTTGAGATGTGGTAGGATTTTGAGTATGCTCCCCCTGCATAGGGGCATCTTCATTTAACGTAATCACCACAGTTTCAATAACATCAGAGTTTAATCCATCAGAGTTTGCAGTATCAGGACTTAGACTGTCAGGATTTTCAGTATCAGAATATGAGTCTTCATTTTCAAATCTCAGCTGATCATGGTCAACGAAATCTTTAAGACCAGTGATCTTCTTGTCATCAAAAGAGACATTGATAGATTCCATGACCACTTTTGTTCTCAAATTATAGACTCTGAAGGCTTTTGTGGAAAGTGGATATCCAACAAAGATTCCTTCATCAGCTTTTAGATCAAACTTTGATAGCTGTTCAGGATGAGTCTTGAGAACAAAACACTTGCATCCAAATACATGAAAATATTTCAGATTTGGCTTCTTTTTCTTCACCATCTCATATGGTGTTTTTCAATGCTTGTTAATGAGTGTTGCATTTTGAGTAAAACAAGCAGTCTGCACAGCTTCAGCCCAGAAATAGGTTGGAAGCTTTGCTTCTTCAAGCATTGTACGTGCAGCTTCAACGAGAGTTGTATTCTTCCTTTCAACAACTCCATTTTGTTGTGGAGTTCCAGGAGCAGAAAATTTCTGCTTTATTCCATGGCTTTTGCAGAACTCTTCCATTATCAAATTCTTGAGCTCAGTGCCATTATCACTCCTTAAAATTTTCATAAAATCTTTGACCATTTTATCCAGCTGTTTGACATGATCAATCAAGATAGATGTAGTTTCACTTTTTGTGTGCAAGAAATACACCCATGTGTATCTGGTGAACTCATCCACTATGACCAACGCATACTTCTTCTTTGCAATAGACATGACATTTACTGGACCAAATAGATCAACATGTATAAGATGATAAGGCTCAAGAATTGATGATTCAGTCTTGCTCTTGAATGAAGATTTTCTTTGTTTGGCTTTCTGACATGAATCACAAAGACAATCAGGAGCAAATACTGTGTTTGGCAATCCTCTCACAAGATCTTTCTTGACCAGTTCATTTATATTGTTGAAATTTAAATGAGAGAGTTTCTTATGCCAATTCCAGCTTTCTTCAATTGATGCTCTACTTAACAGACAGATTGCAGAGCCATCAGTACTTGTTGAAAGCTTAGCTTCATAAATGTTACCACGTCTGTATCCTTTCAGAACAACTTTACCTTTAGATTTACTCACAACTTCACAGTGTTCTTCAAAGAAATCAACATGATAACCTCTGTCACAGATTTGACTTATACTCAGTAGGCTATGTTTAAGTCCTGAGACCAGAGCTACTTCTTTAATGATGATATTCCCAAGATTGATATTGCCATATCCCAATGTTTTTCCAATGTTGCCATCTCCATAAGAAACACTTGGGCCAGCTTTCTCCACAAAGTCCGATAGCAGGGCCTTATTTCCAGTCATATGACCTGAACATCCACTGTCCAGAACTAGAATATTTTTCCTGTTGCCCTGCAATCACAAGGACCACTAATTATTAGTTTTAAGGACCCAGACTTGCTTGGATCCTTTGGCCTTATTAAGTTTGTTAACATTTACAGCGGATTTAGCATCAAAGTTTATGTTAATATTTTTCTTATCAGAATTTACATTATCAGACTTTGAATCAGAATTTACACTAGAAGGAACAATGGAAACTTTCTTCAAAGAAGGTTTTATTTGATAATAATCATAGTACAAACTATGATATTCCTTACAAGTATAAATGGAATGCCATAAACTACCACAATGAAAACAAGGATTTTGTGGTTTGTATCTAACTGACTGACTCTTAACTCCTGATTTTGAAGGTAAGGAGTTAATATTCTTAGTTTTCCTGCAAAAAGAAGCCAGATGGTTAGAACTTCCACAGTTATGACATGTTTTCCTAGGAGCATCAGGAACAGGTTTATAATCATTGCTTTTATTCACACCTTCCTTTCCATTCCTATTTTTCCTAGGTGATTTTACCTTGTTTATTCTTGACATCTTTCAGCTTATGCTTAAGCTGCTTCTTTGTCATTAGGCCTATGTTTACTTCAGCTGTCTTTTCCTGTTTTAGTTTGTCAGAAATTAATTCCTCTCTAACTTCTGATTTCTCATTATCAGACTTTACAGTTACAAACTTAACAGGTTTTAACTTTGGCTTTTGCTTAACAACAGGCTTAATTTCTTCAGTTCCTTTGTCATTCTTATTCTCTCCATAACCTAAGCCCTCTTTCCAATTTTCACTACTTAGCAAATTTTGAGTTGTTCTGCCAGAGTTAGTCCAAGTCCTGATTATCTCTCTTTCCTTTTCTAACTCAGTTTTTAGAGATTCATTCATTTTTAGCACTTCATCCCTAATATAAAAAGCATCATCTCTATCCTTCTGAGTTTGATGGAATATAACTAACTCTTTTTCTAAGAAATCATTTCTTTTCTTAAAAGCAAGATTTTCAGAAGTTAATCTTTCACATGTTAAGGTTTGATCTCTATAACTAACAAACATGGTTTTAAGATATCTTCTCAACTCATTAATATCATCAGTATGAAAAGCATAAGTAGTCTGAGGTACCTTTGTTTCAGCAGCATAATCACTCTTCTCCTTTGGTATGGTCATTGCTGCTTCACCTGCAACTGCAACAGCGAGTTTGGTTGGTTTGTGAGGACCTTCCTTGATTCTATCCAGGTATTCTGGATCTGTTGCTTCCAGGAACATGGTCATCCTTACCTTCCATATGGGATATTCAGATGGTCTCAGTATGGGGACTCTGATGGTCTCATACCGACTCTGAATTAGTGTCTTTGGTGGTTCCTCAGTTGTGGTAGGCTTAGTTGGAGTTTCTGTGTCCGACATGATTGTGTTTGGATCTTTAATTGTATGTAAGTTAACAGATAAGCTCTGATACCAATTGTTAGGTCACACACACACTGTAGAGGGGGTGAATACAGTGTATAGTACACTCAAATCGAACTTTAAGAACTTAAGTAACAGAAAATAAACTTTATTGAAACAATAAACTCTGTTACAGTATGGAACTGTTACCTCTCAGTGATGAACAAATATCACGAGAGCTGCTAGGGTTATAAAGAATAATAACTTCGATAATGATAACACTTATTGTGTAAACCCTATGCCTGTGTTTATATACTACACAGTTACAAGATAATCGCTAATTGATATGGAATATAATTCTGCTTCCTAAAATATATCAATCAGATATCTTTTCTTCCAAGTATTCCATTCTTCACAGAAGTCCTTCTTCATGCATATCTCTTCTTATGTTTATCTCGATCTTCTTTCCTTTAATCAGCTACTGTCCTTATGTGATTGTCCTTCAGCACTTAAGTTCTGATATCTATCTTCTGATGATTATCTCCTGATAATATAAGTACTGATATCCTTAAGTCCTGACTTCCAGTATAAGTACTGATCAACAGTTAAGTACTGATTTATCCTGTTCACGTAAGATCTGAAAGCTAAACATAAAACATATTAGCCATGACATTATCAAATATATCTAACATATCTACTAGTTGTTGATCTGTTGGAACAAAATGCAATTCCACTATACCTTCAATTACATGTTCCCTTATGAAATGGTACCTAATGCTGATGTGCTTTGTCATTGAGTGTTGAACTGGATTACCTGTCATAGCAATAACACTTTGATTATCACAGTAAATAGGTATTTTAGAAAATTCTAACCCATAGTCCAGTAACTGATTCTTCATCCAAAGAATATGTGCACAACAGCTTCCTGCATCAATATATTCTGCTTCTGCTGTTGATGTGGAAATTGATTTCTGTTTCTTGCTAAACCAAGAAACTAATCTGCCTCCAAGAAATTGGTAGCTTCCACTAGTGCTTTTTCTGTCTATTTTATATCCCGCAAAATCTGCATCTGAGTAACCTATTAGCTTAAAATCTGATTCTCTAGGATACCACAACCCTAGATCAGTTGTACCCTTGAGGTACTTGAAAATTCTTTTCATAACTATTAGATGAGGTTCTCTTGGATCATCCTGAAATCTTGCACAAAGACAGGTAGCATACATGATATTAGGTCTACTTGCAGTTAAATAGAGTAAGGAGCCAATCATACCTCTGTAGTTAGTAATATCTACTGATGAACCAGTATCTTTATCTAACTTGGTTGCAGTGGCCATGGGAGTGGATGCAGTTGAACAATCTTGCATTCCAAATTTCTTCAGTAAATTTCTGGTGTACTTGGATTGATTTATTAAAGTATCTTCTTCATTTTGCTTGACTTGAAGTCCCAAAAAATAGCTAAGTTCTTACATCATACTCATTTGATATTTCGACTGCATTAGCTTTGCAAACCTTTCATAGAGTTTGGCATTTGTAGAACCAAATATGATATTATCAACATATATATGTACCAAAAGTAAGTCATTTCCATGGTTGAGGTAGAACAGTATTTTATCAATTGTACCTCTGTTAAATCCACTTTCCAGAAGGAATTGAGCTAAAGTCTCATACCATGCTCTTGGAGCTTGTTTAAGGCCATAAAGTGCTTTATCAAGTATGTAGACATGATTTGGAAATTTTTGTTCTACAAATCCTGGTGGTTGTTCAACATATACCTCTTCTTCCAATTCTCCATTGAGAAAAGCACTTTTCACATCCATTTGAAAGAATTTAAACTTTTTGTGAGCAGCATAAGCCAAAAAGATTCTTATTGCTTCCAATCGAGCAACTGGTGCAAAAAGTTTTATCATAATCAATACCCTCCTGTTGAGAGTAACCTTTAGCAATCGGCCTTGCTTTGTTTCTTGTAATTATGCCATCACTGTCAGTTTTGTTTCTGAACACCCATTTTGTGCCAACAATTGATCTGTTCTTAGGTCTTGGCACTAGGGTCCAGACTTTATTTCTTTCAAATTCATTTAACTCTTCCTGCATTGCTTGCACCCAATCAGCATCTTGAAGAGCTTCTTTCACTTTCTTTGGTTCAGTCTGAGACAGAAAGGAATGATAGAGACATTCATTTGATGTTGCAGTTCTAGTTCTGATACCTGCTTCAGGATCTTCAATTATTAAGTTAGGTGTATGTGATTTGGTCCACTTCCTTGCAGATGGAAGTTGA
Source organism: Apium graveolens (assembly GCF_009905375.1). Taxonomy (NCBI): domain Eukaryota; kingdom Viridiplantae; phylum Streptophyta; class Magnoliopsida; order Apiales; family Apiaceae; genus Apium; species Apium graveolens. Next base: position 23,952 of record NW_027418270.1, on the reverse strand, counting down.
TTTCTAGAACTGGATCCTCCCACATGATCCATGCTGTCTCCATCAGCATTTTCCGATACCCCCCCTGTAGATATGCTCTCTGAGACTTCAGAATTTGAGTTGGATCCTTCAGGATTTGAAGAATCATAGTTTCCAGAATTATCAGAATTTGGCTCATCAGAACTTGATGAATCAGAACTTGAAGAGCCAGTGATAGGTTCTGATGCTTCTTGAGAGTCTTAAGTTGTGGTAGGATCTTCAGATTGCTCCCCCTGAACAGGTGCAATTTCCCTTGGAGTAGTTACCATAGTTTCAATGACATCAGAGTTTAACCCGTCAGAACTTATAGGATCAGGATTTAAGCCATCAAAATTTACAGAATCAGAACTTAAATCTTCATTTTCAAATCTCAGCTGATCATGAACATTGAAATCTTCAAGTCCAGTAATCTTTTTATCATCAAAAGATACATTGATAGATTCCATGACAACCCTTGTTTTTAAATTATAGACTCTGAAGGCTTTTATGGAAATTGGATATCCAACAAAAATTCCTTCATCAGCTTTTAGATCAAATTTTGACAGCTGTTTAGGATGAGTCTTAAGAACAAAACACTTGCATCCAAATACATGAAAGTATTTCAGATTTGGCTTCTTTTTCTTCACCATCTCATATGGTGTTTTTCCATGCTTGTTTATGAGTGTAGCATTCTGTGTAAAATAAGGAGTCTGCACAGCTTCAGCCCAAAAGTAGGTTAGCAGCTTTGCTTCATCAAGCATAGTTCATGCAGCTTCAATGAGAGTCATGTTCTTTCTTTCTACAACTCCATTTTGATGTGGAGTTCCAGGTGCAGAAAATTCCAGTTTAATTCCATGCTCTTTGCAGAACTCTTCCATGATTGAATTATTGACCTCAGTGCCATTATCACTTTTTATTATTTTAACAGAATCTTTGACCAACTTATCCAGCTGTCTGACATGATCAGTTAGAGTAGATGCCGTTTCATTCTTCTTGTGCAAGAAATACACCCAAGTGTATCTTGTGCACTCATCCACTATATCATAGTTTGGCATTCCTCAATTCTTGAGCCTTATCACTTACTGCATGTTGATCTATTTGGTCCAGTAAATAGATATTCCTTACAAGTATAAATGGAATGCCATAAACTACCACAATGAAAATAAGGATTTTGTGGTTTAAACCTAACAGACTGACTCTTAATTCCTGATCTAGGAGGTAAAGAGTTTATATCTTTATTTTTCCACCAAAAAGAAGCAAGATGGTTAGAGTTTCCACAGTTATAAGATTTCTTTCTCGGAGCATTACGAACAGGCATATAATTATTGCTTTTATTCACATCTTCCTTTTCATTCCTATTTTTCCTAGCTTCCTTTACCTTGTTCACAATTCTAGTTTCTTTCAGCTTATGCTTAAGCTGCTTCTTTGTCATTAAGCCTATGTTTACTTCAGCTGGTTTATCCTGTTTTAATTTGTCAGAAGTTGACTTTTCTTTGACTTCTGTCTTAGACTCTTTCATATTTTCAGAATCAGACTTTACAGTTTTTGCTACAAATTTAACATGATTTACCTTTGGCTTAGTAGTCTGTTTAACAACAATTGGCTCAATTTGTTCAGTTCCTTTCTCACTTTTATCATTTCCATAACCTAAGCCCTCTTTCCAGTTTCCACTACTTAGTAAATTCGGAGTTGTTCTGCCAGAGTTAGTCCAAGTCCTGATAATCTCTTTTTCCTTTTCTAAGTCAGCTTTTAGAGATTCATTTAATTTTAACATTTCATCTCTAACATACAAAGCATCATCTCTTTCTTTCTTAGTTTGATGAAGAAAAACTAACTCCTTTTCTAAATAGTCATTTGTGTTTTTAAAAGCAAGATTTTCAGATATTAATCTTTCACATGTTAAAGTCTGATCTCTATAACTAATGAACATGGTTTTAAAGTATAATCTCAACTCAGTAATATCATTAGTATGAATAGCATAAGTTGTTTGAGGTACCTTCAATTCAGCAGTTTCAGTATTACTATCATCATTTACCATCAAGGCATAGTTCACCTCATTTTCAGAATCTGAAGTGTCTGTCCAGCTTTTCTTCTTTGTGACAAGTGCCTTGCCTTTGTCACTTTTTCCTTTCTTATAGTCAGGAGATATGTGGCCTCTTTCACCATAATTGTAGCATTTGACATTTGAGTTGTCTCCTCTGTCAGACTTTCCCCCTTTGCCTTCAGACTTTCTGAATCCTTTCTTATCAGAACTTCCACCTTTCCTGGAAAACTTCTTGCCCTTTCTGAATTTCCTGTAGGCTATCTTTGTGATACCCTTTACCATAAGAGCACACAGTTGCATCATCTCTGCATCAACATCCATTTCAGGTAAACTTTCAGTTTTTGAATCATCATCATCAGAATATGATGACTCTAAATCAGACTTTATGATGAGAGCCTTTCCTTTGCCCCTCTTTGAGGCAACCACTTTAGGAGATTCCTCCTTAGCTTTAAGAGCAACTGTCCTTGACTTTTTTCCATGCCTCTTGCTCCTTTGATCCATCTCAAGTTCATAATCTTGAGCATGCCAAAAATTTCATCAAGAGTAGTTTCAGTAAGGTCATAGTTGTCTCTTATGGTTGTAGACTTCAAATCCCAATTTTCAGGAAGAGCTAAAAGGAATTTTAGATTTGAATCTTCAAGATCATATTCCTTGTCCACCAGTGAAAGATCATTCAAGAGTTTGACAAACCTGTCATATAAGTCAGTTAATGATTCATCAGATTTTGAGTCAAAGTGCTCATACTCTTGAGTGAGTATAGTCATCCTGTTCTTTTTGATTGCATAAGTTCCCTAGCATATTGTCTCCAAAGTATCCCATATCTCCTTTATAGTCTTGCATCCAATTACCCTGTTTGACATGACATTATCAATGGCACTATGCAGCAAATGCCTTACCCTTGCATCCATGGCAATAGATGAGATGTCTTCAGCTGTGTAATCACCTTTCTCCTTTGGTATAAACTTTGTTGGTTGATCAGCAACTGCAACAGAGAGCTTGGTAGGCTTATATGGTCCTTCATTAATCCTATCAAGGTATTCTGGATCTGTAGCTTCTAGAAACATAGCCATCTTTACTTTCTATATGGGATACTCAGAAGGTCTCAGTATAGGAACCCTAATCATCTCATATCGACTGTGGGTTTGAGTGTTTTGAGTTTTGGTGGGCTTAGTTGGGGTTTGTGTTTCTTCAGACATGATTGTTTGGATCTTTAATGTATGTGTGTTAACAGAAAAGCTCTGATACCAGTTGTTAGGTCACACAACACTATAGAAGGGGGTTGAATACAATGTTCATACAATCAAATCAATTTCAACACAAGTATGTAACGAAGATCAAGTATATTCAAATAAAATTTGTTACAATATGAACTGTTGTTCTCTCTCAGTGATGAACAAATATCACTAAGAGCTGCTAGGTTACAATGTATAATCTTCTCGATAATGATAACACTTATAGTGTAAACCCTAAGTTGTGTTTATATAGTACACAGTTACAAGATATATTCTAATTGATATGGAATATAATTTTGTCTCCTAAAATATATCAATCAGATATCTTCTACAAGTCTTCTAGTCCTCTAACTCTTTCCATGCATATCCTGTAAATCAGCTTCATTCCTTAACTGAAAGTCTTCCCGCACTTAAGTACAAATATGTATCTTAAGTTCTGATATTAAGTTCTGACTTCAGTAAGTCCTGATATGTCCTATTGTTAATTTCTGAAAACTAAACACAAATTATATTAGACATGACATCTCAAATATATCTAACAAAAAATATAACAGTTCTTTATATTTCTGATAAAAACTGTTACAAACTCTCTCAAGAAATACTGATGTTCTTGAGAGGTGCTAGGTCGTACAATGCTCGAGTTAATCACTATGTGATGACCTAAACAGTGTTTATATAATACACAGCTGCTACAAATCAGTTTAGGATATACATTATCAGTTACTAACAGAAAATGATACATATCTTCAACTGAATACACAAAGTCTTATGACTCAAAATGAATAGATATCCATCACTCAAAATAAGGAACAAACTTAATCTTCAAAATAGACTGTCTTCAGATGCTGATATTCTGCAGATACTGATGGTGCATCCAATCGTGATGGCACATCAAATCCTAATGACATCCAAAGAATTCATATCATGAGCTCCTCCTGATCATTGAGAATCAGCACGTAACACTTTGTGCTAAATTTCAGGCTAATCCTAGAGAATCTCACTTAATAGCTATTAAGAGAATTTTCAGATATCTCAAGGGTACATCAAAACTTGGAATTTGGTACCCTAGAGATTCTGGCTTTGATCTAATTGGTTATTCAGATGCAAATTATGCAGAGTGCAAAATAGAAAGGAAAAGCACAACTGGTACATGTCAGTTTCTAGAAAATAAGCTTGTGGATTGGTTTAGTAAGAAACATAATTCAGTATTCACTTCCACAGCTAAGGCTGAATATATTGTTGCTGATAGCTAATGTGCACATATTTTATGGATGAAAATCAACTATTGGATTATGGTCTACATGTAGACAAGATTTCAATCTTCTGTGAACACACAAGTGCCATTTCCATTACTGAGAATCTTGTGCAACATTCAAGGACAAAGTACATTGACATCAAGTACCACTTCATTAGAGAATGTTAGGCCCTTAATCAACTGTAGAGGGAGTGAATATAGTTAATACAATCAATTCGACAAAGCTTCAACATAATCAACAGTTTTTATATTAACAGATAAAAACTTATTACAAACGTACGCTCTCGAAAGGATGAACAATTATCCTTGAGAGCTGCTAGGTTATGCGAAAGATATAACAATGTTCACAATGCTTATATCATGAACCTAATATGTGCTTTATATAGAGCACAGCTACACAATATATAAGGAATCCTATTCTATTAACAACAAGGAAACCTAATACAATGCTTCTAAGATAAAGTCCTTCACCGCCTTGAGTTCGTGTTTCCTTTTCCTTATCAAAGATCAACTGATGTGACAAATACCGATTACATCATCGGTTGACATCATCATCCGTTGATATCATCACCATTCGTTGATATAAGTTCTTATATGAACTTCTGATAGTTTCTGCTTGATATCATCAATTGCTCCAAACAATCTCCCCCAACTTGTTCATTATGGAAATATGGACAAGTTCCGATTGATGATGTCAAAACTATCTAAATGCAGGAATCAAGTATGTATATTCAATCTTGCTTCAGTGAATATCAGACTTTACTCTTCAATCTGAACTACTTTTTGAACTTGAGCAATGTTAGAGGTTAATTTTAGTTTATCAGCCCAGTCAGCTCCATAAATCTTCCTTCTTTGGTGAGCTTGGCTGATTTCTTCTTCTTCACATTTTTCTTCAATATCTTAAGCTTGTACTATTGTATAGATTGGATCTATCAATAGAGATTTAGTTTCCTTAAATACTGATTTCTTCTTTACAATAGCTTTGGCTTTAGACTTTGAAATCTTTGACTTCTCTCATATCTTCTCATTTCCTTTAAGCTTCTTGTCAGCAGTTACAATAACTTGTGATCTGAGAGAAATTTTATCATCTGCCTGACTTATTTCCCTTATGACTATACCTCTGGTTGGTCTATTAGAAGGATCATCTTCATAAAGTACTTGACAAATAACAGCAATATCAGTATTTGATGTCTTCATGGAATTTTTGAAGACTTCCTCCATTTGCCTTAGCTATTCAAGATCAACTCCAGGATTTTCTCTTGTAAAAATACTTCTACTCACCTCAGAGTCAAATAATTGAATCTTTGGATCCTTGTAGAATAGAGTTGTATTTCTTCCTTTTACTTTCAGAGTATGAAGATATTGACTTGCTTCAGCACCAGCTTCTATCTCCAGAATACCTTGGTCTTCATTAGCAGCAGTTGTGACTTGTAAAGATTGTTGCATATTTGTAGTCACAGTCAATTCTTCTACTCTTCTTTCATTCCTCTTACTCTTTCCACCTTGTCTAGATTGAAATATCGTGATTGCTTTCGATGAACCACTAACTCCAACTAGCTCTTCACCTCTTCTTCTTTCACTATCATTTTGTCCCTTCTTATTACCTCTATCAGGATTTTCATCATCAGTATTTATCAATGTCAGCTATTTGTATTTAGATTTAACAATTTTCTCCCCGTTTTTGCCATCATCACCAAGCAATAGAGAAAGAATCAGCTCCATTGAATTTTGTACTTCTGTAAGTTGATCAAACATTTGAGCTTATTTAGCTTCCAATCTAGCTTGACTGGCTTCAATTGCAGTTTGTCTGACAACTATTGGTGTAATTTGTTTCTGAATTTCCTGATGAGTAGTCAGCTTTGAAACAATCAATGATTCTTTGACCTGATTGATTTGAGTAGTAGTTGCTTCTTGAGCTGTATGTAAGGATCTGACAACTAAAGTTGATGCTTTCAGATGATTCAGTATATCAGGATTCTTAATCTTTTGTTCTGCTGTTTCCAGATGCGCAACAGCTTTTGTTCTGGAAATAGGATATGTATCATCTTTCCAATGAGCATTCCAGAGATTATCAAAATAATCATGTGTTTTCTTAGCATCTAACTCTTTCAGTTTCTGTTGTCTCACATGCATAGGCATATCTTCAGGGAAGAAAAGATCATCCTCGGGATCTATAATAGCATTAGAAATATTAGCTTTTTCACCATCATTAGATTCTTCAATAGCAACTGGATTTTGCACTAATTGTTGAACTTCATCACCAGCTTCAGCATGTAAAATAGAATTAGAAATTGGTGCAGTATGTGATCCAGTAGCTTCAGAAGCTTCCACGCCTTTAGCAGTTAACTCCACATCTTCAATTATTGTAGATAATTGAATTGGAGCTTCGAGATTAACTTCCAGGACTTCAGTTCCTGTAGAATGTTGTGGCGATTCTGAAATGGATGAAATATTATGAATGGACTGTTGTGCTACTACATCTTCAGCTACAATAGTGATTTTCTCAGGTGATGGAAAAGTAGGGTAAATGAACTGTTTTTTAACAAAAATAGGGATTGTCTCATGTGGTGGAATAGTAGAATGTATGTATAGCGACTCGTATATTTTTATATTGTTTAAATGTGTAATTATTAAATAATTATATAAATAAAATCTGTGTATGGGTTCAGTCAGCTGGATATTATTTTTGTTAATGTTTTAATTAATTATGTGTGATTGTGGTGTTCGTGTACTAATTGTGAAGCTGTGTTGTGTTACTTTTGTATTTAAAGGTGATTTTATACAGGATTTATTTCCATAAATACTTGGGTTATCCCTAAAATCATTTTTATGGCTTTATAATTTTATTAATTATTTTTAGGAGTTTTTAAAATTGAGAAATCAACATTTCCTCAATTATTTAGCCATGTATGATTTTCTGATTGTAATTATTTGTTAAATCCGTATTTAATTCCAATATTCTTTAAAAATTATGAAACCCATATTTATTTAAGTTTGGAATATTCCGAGAATTTTAAAATTATTTTGGTAATTTTAGGGATTAATTTTGCCCACGCGTCGATTCGTTTAATTGATAAAAGCGGGTATAAGTGGCATTTCAGAAAATTGTTTTAAATTTCGAAATTAATATTTTTATTAACTTAGGGATATTTTTAACATTTTAAGACTACTTTCATCACTTTCTGTAATTGTTTTAAATGTAGCTTGGTTCGTTAATTGATAAATGCGGGTAGATGTGCGATTCAAAAATGGTTTAAAAATTCTGAAAATTTTTATTTTATTTTATTAGTATTTAACTATTCCAAGAATTTTAAAATTATTTCGGTATTATTTTGATTCTTCTTGCTCGTAAATCATATTGTTAAAAATCAAATCTGGGCAAAACCAGGCTTGTTATCGAGAACAAGACACGTGTTAAATTATCCTGTTCTCAGCGGATACGTGTCTGTGTTGAGTTTGTTGCAAAAAAAAATAATAATAAAATAAACAACCAAAGCTACCCTTCCCCTGTTCCTATTCTTTTTTCCCCATTTTTTCTTGACCTCAATCTTTCTTTTTTTCAAGCAAAATCTTTGAACATCTCTCTCTCGGTCTTTTCTCAATCTCTCCGTTCGATCCTCTCTATTCTTTTTCCCCCTTCTCTCCCTGTGTTCCCCGGCAATTCTCCCTTTTTTCCCTTCGTTTCTCTTCCCTGTTGCATTGTTGCCTCCGCCGCTTTATTCCGGTTGGTTTCCGGTTGCTTGCTTCAGTTCTAATCCTGCTTGTTTGATATATATACATACTTATATATGGGTATGTGGGTTGTTACTGTCTGTGTTTTGTGTGCCCTGTGTTGCTGCCTGATTTCTTCATTTTCTGACCTGTTCTTCCGACCGTGTGTTGTAATTTTCCGGTTGTGCGAATATTGATTGGGATTTTTATATTTTCCGCAGGAAAAATTATTTGATTAATTTTCATGAAATAAAGTTAGTTGTGTGGGGAAATTTTAATTATCGGTAGGATTCGCGTTGGAAGCCCGAAATAAACGGGTACCCGCGGATTTTACCGCTGTCAGCGATGAACAATAGTGAGCTGACGGTGGACCGTGATGATATAATCTGAGTCCTACAATTATTACAATAATAAATAATAATAAATAAAATCGGTAATAAAATTTATTTTAAAGCGAAAAGTAGGATATGATTATTGGAATTGTACTGGTGTAGGGATGACAGATTGAATTGATTATGATTTATTGTTGTTGTGGATTTGGTTTGAGACGTCGAAGTGTTCGATGGGTTAGCCGATAATCAGAGGAGGTGCTGCCCGATTTCCGGGAAAATTTAATTGCAGAAATATGAGGTCGTACCCAATGACTATCGGAACGTCGATCAGTTATATGTAACTACTTTGTATGAAACCTTATTATGTGTTGTGATGTAATATTTTGCGGAAAACGATAACCCTAATTTCGAAAAAGGACAGATATACATATTTCCCGAAAATGAACACCAAACCGATTTTGAGAACGTGAACCCTAATTTATACGTGTATTATTATATGAAGTATTACGAGTCGGGTTTTGTTAACGTTCGGGTAGGTTGTTAGCGAGGATATGTCAAGTATAATCGAAGGTCTAAGTTAGGGTGTTTCGACTTTGTAGGTGCTAGTCGGAAAGCCCAAGAGTTGGCATTGGATAGCCTAGTGGACAGTCGACGAGCTCAGTAAGGTTCCAATCGAAGGACTTGAGTGTTGGAGTCGAATCCAGGGTAATCTAGTAGTTAGACGTTAAAGCCTGAGTGTTCGTGTCGGCTCAAGGTCAATCGGTATTAGTTGTAAAGCTTTGGAAGGCAAATACCCCTGACCATTCTTTTATGGATCAGTATATATGAATGAAATGTTGTTTTATTTTCGAACAGGAACATAAACCATTTAAGTTACGTATCCCCTTGTGTTTGAAAATGTTGTTAAATATATGTTTTGGGGGAGAAGTAACTTCTGAAAGTACCTATCTCTAAATGTGATTAAAAATGGAAAAGAGGTTTTGAATAGTGTGTTGTGACAGAATTGATTTTAATAAGAGATAGGTAAAAGTGATTTTGAAACTGGATAAAATGAATCAGATATTGGATAACGTTGCGTAAGTGGCTAATTCGGTTGCTCGCATTACATAACCGATTAGTCCAGCATAGATAATCAGAGACCTAGCTAGTCTCTGCGGATCCGGTGATTTTGTGTGAAAGCCCGATCAGCTTTCCTAGACATTTTGTGTGATATCCCGGCCAACTATCCTAGATAAATTTGTGTGGAGGCCTGATCATCCGTCCCTAGATAACATCCAATACATATCTGATTGTGATTTAGTGGTTCCAGTAACAGAACAGATGATTCTGTGGTTCCAGTAATGGAACAAGTGATTTTGAGGTTCCCGGAGAGGAACAAGTTTTATAGGTCCAGTGATGGGACAAATTTTATGGTTCACGTAACGGAACAAACGATTTTGGGTCCCCGTAACGGGATAATGGTTTTATGGTTCCTGTAATGGAACGAAAAGTTTGAAAATGAAAATGGCATGCTAAAAATTGAACTCTGGTATTTATGCACAGCACACAATAGTTGATTTTGTTTTACAGAGCATGCTAGTTTTGATATCCAGTTTATACCTGTTTTACATATTGTTGGCAAATTATGAATTCTGTTCTTATATCTGCTTTACTTTAAATCATTTTTAATTGTTATTCATATAGTGGTACTGCTGAGCAATTGATTGCTCACCCTTGCCAAATGTTTTATATATGTATTGCAGATGCCTAGGGGATTCTCCCGTGATAGTCAGGGCAGAGTTCCAGTTTCTTCCGTGTCAGGCTCCTTTGAGGTAGTTGAGTTGGACCAAAGATGGTCTATTGAATTGCTGTATTAAGTTAGTTGCGTCAGGATGGTTTGTTGTAAGTCGGTTTTGTAATAGTTGTAACCTAAATCATACTTAAACCTGGAAAAGGTCTTGGTAAAGGGGTCGTGGATATGTATAATTAATAATTTGGATTACATTATGTTTATTATTATTGTTGTTGGTGACTTCAACTCCTGACCCCGGGGTTGAGGCTGTCACAGTATGGACTACAAGAAAGTATCAGTACTTAGTGTAATAACTCGAATTTTTTAGACTTTGTAAAAACGTTTAATGAATAGTAACCCTGACAGACGGGGAAAACTTTTTAGCCCACACTATGTTGCACATGAGAAAATGAGATTCGAAGTTGATATTATGATTATACGTACCTAATGAGTGTATGTAAACGCTATTAGTTTTCGAAGAAAATGAACTTTGAAAAATGATCATATTTACGGATCATCGAGGATTACGAGAATCATTATAAAATTACGAATTTAAAACCCTACGGATTTATATCCAAGTACGATAATTCAAAACATAAGGAATAAATACGAAAGCATTTACGTCGCGAACCGTTTATGAGAAATTATTACGAAAACGTTTAAGCGACCGAACAAGCGCGTAAATGATTAAATAAACGTAACTCACTAACTAACCATGGTATAAAAGTAACCATGGTTACTTTATCAAATAGTGAGCTAGAGATATAGGATGATCAACCAAGGGCTAGAGAATAGTAAGCTAAAGGGCTAAGCTAATTAGCTTAGCTTGTAAACTAGAAAGCCTAGCTAGATTTGTCCAAGGATTTGGTAATAAAAATCAATCCTTGGATATAAAATAGAGAATAAAAATCAATTACAAGCTATCACTTGCATTATTTCCAAGAAGTAACCAAGGAATCAACACAAAAACTCTCTCTCTCTCCCAAGAACATCACCATTCGGCCCCTTCCCCTTAAACCAAGAATTCAAAATCAAAACACCAAGGTCTAGCCATGGATAAATCATCCCATTAATTCTCAAGCTTTATACCACCTAAACTAAGTTAATATAAATCTTTGAGCTCTTTTTATCAAGGTTTGATGGGTGAAATAAATTCAACAAAGATGATAGTGAATAGAGTGAATAGTAACTCTTCTTTGGTTTCTTGATTTTAATGGTTGTTTTAGATTCCAAAAAACATACTAAGCACTCCCAAGAATTCACCATCATCAAGAACACATCTCAAGCTCTCAAGAAAGGTATAAATCTTTGACCCAACCTTACTTAAGATTTAAGTTCAAGATTCTTTTAGAATATAGTTGTAAGCCTAGTTTTGATGGAAGTATTGTTGTAATCTTGTTATTTAGCTAAGTAGATTTAAAGTTGATTGTTGTTGCCTCAAGAACATGATGTTCTTGAGAGGAGTTAGTGTGGTGATGATTATATGTTGATTGTTGGTGGTAGTATAAAGATTTAAGGCATAAACGAAACTCTGATCGGAACCGTAATCTCGCTAAAATGAATAAAACGTAACTTTAAGTTTCTGCAGAAAGTTCCGAAGATGTAAACTGTAGTTTCTTGAAAAATAACCATTTTTTATGATATACAATGTTATAAGGATCGTTTAGATGCTTAAATCACTTGATTCCGACTTACGGATCAAAAGTTATGGCCGTTTTACTAAAAGTGATTTACGCGACAAAAACTGCTACGAATTACGAATTTTGAAAATAAAAAAGATCGACCTTAAAATGTCATAAATCATGAAATGTTTACAGGGAGTAGTATATTGAGTTTCCTAACTTCCATAAAAATTTCAAGTGAAAATAATAATTTTTCAATTTTATAAAAATACCGGAGCCGAGCCCGCGCGATTAGAGGACCGTAGAATCCATAAGCGGAGCCGACGGCGAAAATAAAAACGGATATAAGATACTTTGAAAAAGGAAGTGACCATAATGGGAATAAGGACTTAAGGAAATAATAAGGGTAATATAAGTTGAGAGAGTGCATAATAAGTACCGCATGAGTGCGAGTCGCCGTAAATTAGAACGGGACCTAACAAAACGAATTTTGTTTACGGACCCAACTCCATTTACTGTTTTGTTTTGAAAGGATTGTTTTATTATCATTGCATAAATACCATGCTTGCCATGATACGTAATAATTGAATTTTTCGCATAATGTAACGATGTTGTACGATAAGTATATATCATAAAATGTTTAATTCCGCTTTAAGCGTGACGTATAATTATAAGACCGAGAGTCGGTCGGGATTTTAAGATAAAATCCCGAGAATCATTCCGGTGATATTATATGACAATTAAAAGTCCATATTAGTATGTTTTAAGGGACTCAACGTCCACTTACGAAATATTAAATACCCCAAACTTTTATTAAAACAATTTCTAAAGACCGTATTCCCTCAACTATAATTTATCGTTCGAATAATAAATATTTATTAACTATTCATTTATTATGGAGGAAGTATTCTCCAGTGAATAATTATTTCAAACTCTATTAAATATTAAAGATTATTATATTACGTAAACATAAATTAGTTGAGAAATATTATTTTAAATATTCTTTTAAAGTAAACTCATTCGAGGTTTAATTGCTCATTGATTAATATTTAATTATTTATTATTTATTAGATAATTTATTTATGATTTATAAATCATAAAACCTGATTTAAAATACTTTCTGATTTTTGGAAAATCATTCGAATAATTTCCGAACGTCAGAGAATATTATCTCGACTTCATTTAAATATTTTGCTCTTAGTTTCAAAAGAAACTCCCCCTTATTTACCTATATGTTGATAACGGTCAACTAACATCCTTAGTACTTCCTCCGAAAACTTTCGGAAGTACATATATATATATGAGGTAAAGTTGTGCCTATCAATAAGCAAAACGCTTGGGGGAACTTCGATATGGTTCGATGATTCCAAATATATGATAGAATTTCCTAAAGGACAAAGGAGGGGTAGGATCCAAGTACTTCGTGTATTGGATAGACTGCCAATACTGAAGGAGACGGTACTATATGTACCTAAGGACCTGTGAAGTGTGTGTATACCCGAAATGAGGACACATAGCCCGTATGCGGCAAGGGTGATAACCGGGATACGAAGGTGTCGTCCTTCTACTAGTAGAAAAGGTTACTATTTTCGTAGTATGGATGATCATCGTATGCGGTGGCTCCAACGAATGTCCTATTCTTCCAATTGGAATTGTGATGCAATACCGTAACCCAAGCCTAGGTGCTGGGTTTACCATTAAGGTATTTGCAGGATAATAAATCCATTAACAAATTGTTTTTAAAAGAAGGTGTGTATCACCAATGAAAACTATTTTTGAATAAAACATAAATATCATATATGACGTTTTACTTGAGTTTATCATACAGTCTTTTCATACTGTACATTATTATGCTAGGCATTATAGCTCACACTTGTTTTCTTAAATTGACACAACACAACAGTGAATCAAGATGCCTGCCATGAGAACCACAGCCAGGAAACGGGTAGGAAATGGCCAGCTATTCCGTAGATTGTTTGGTGTTGTACCACAGGTAGACCAAATAAGTTGGATCGGTTTTCAATTGTTTTTAGTTTGGCTTAATTATAAGTATGACTTATGTAAGGTAATGAATAAGAAACAAATATTTGGCCAACGAACTAGCCTTACTTAAAGGTTATTCCCCGGTAAGACTTAATTACTTTTGGGTTGTAATAATTATCACTTTGTGGTTTGATTTACTCTAGTAATGAATGGTTCATTTCCAAGACAATAACCTATAAGTGTGTGTGTGTGTGTGTGTGATAAGTGTGGGGTCGTAAAGTGTGAGTATTTATATATTTTGATACGAGGGATGTGGTATATAGTGATCAAGATGGCGTGGCCTCCGAGATCCCTGGCCCCAGATTTTGGGGCGCCACACTTAAATTTCCAGGGAGATTAATAGCACTTAGTACAACATAGTTTACTTTAGGTTCAACAGACTTTTGTTCAGCATCTGTTTCTTTAGTACTCTGTGCAGCTACAAACATAGAGCAAATAAAACTTAATCTACTATTCTTTTTAAGTAGTCTCACTACTCCTCACACCAAACATCTTATGAATTTTAATAGTCAGAGCTTCCTCACAAGGATTACTGAATCCTATCTTCATATACCTCTTCTTTTGCTAGGAAGGATCCTGCCTCTCTTTAATTCTATTTTTCTCTCAATCTTTTCACACATCTCACAGAAAAGGCTCAGAAAGATTGTCCTACAGAAATAAGAGGTTGCTAAAGAAGGGTGATCCCTGGTCATACTACTAGAGGTAGTCCTTAAATAAGGTCTAGAAGTAATCATTCCAACAGGATTTATATCATGAAAAATAAATGCTGAAAAGACTGAATCAGTATTTAGAATAAATGCTGATAAAGTAATAACAATATTTATACCTTGTGAATCTGAAGACACAATTACTCATAGTTAACATTGTGGTTATGACAGTTGTTGTTCATCAATAATGAGAACCTTCATTTGAATTGGAAAGGATTTGATCAGGTTACTATCATGTACCATGATCTCAAACCTTGTTCTTCTTGCAAAGAACTAACATTTAAATGTGTTTAGTGAAAACTATCACAGAATCTTCAATAAAAACTAATGAAACCTCTATGTCTCTGTTAATATCATTAAGATCTACCTCATCAAGTAGTCTCTAACCAACTAAATGTTGTTTCTGAGTGGTGATCACAATTCAACAATTATGTCACTTGATTTTTGGAAAAATTTGAGAAAAGGATTCAAGTGTTTCAGTTGTGAGAAGAAATTTAAGATAGAAGATTTATGATATTGAGATTGAGTGTGGACAACTTCATTGGTGAGAAAAAGAAAGTTTCAAAGAATTTGGATAGAATGCAACACTCAAAGATTATAATTCTTGTGAACTCAGAATTAAATCTTTCATAAATTTCTCCTGTTATATCAGTTACTTCTTATAATATGCTCAACCTGTACTGTAGTGAACTCAAACAGAGATTAGTTTCTTCACATGCACTATTAAAAACATCTTAAATTAAGCATGCAGTACTGATTTGGATATGAACACTTAAAAACATTCAAGCACACATAAGAAAGTAAAAAACTAATCACATTCACTTAGAGTCAAAGAAGGCAAAAATATTTCATTAATAATCAAGAAGCAGAGTACAAGATTTTATAGAAGTTTAAACATAAAACCCTAAAACAATCTAGCTACTCGGACTTCTTCTACCTCTTTGCTGCTTGCTCTGCCCTTATCACCCTGCGATGATAAATCCTACTCATTATTCCTGCAAGAGAGATGACATTCCCTTACAGCTCAAGAGCTGCTTGATGAGCTCGTTCCGCCAGTTCAGCACAAAGTTCTTCTTTAAGAAGAACTTCTCCGATGAAAAGATGTAGTTCCAACTGATCACCCCAAGAGAGATGATCATAGACTGAGTTTGGAACTTCAGTTGGGTGATAAACTTCACCACCAATATGAACCTTAAGTCCGTATGGATCAAAGTACATCTTTACATCACTAGGATTGAAGATCGACGGATAGCATCCACCGTTGCTTGTGTAAAACTGGGGTTGAACCATTTTTGTTGAGTGAAGTTGTGAATAAAATATTGAGAAGATGATGAGTTGAGTATAAAAAGACAATGAGAAGTTTTGAGAGTGGATGGTTTGTATTTATAGCAGAGATGTTAGAAACTGAAGGGACACTTTGATTAATCATGTAATAAATAATCAAAATATAAATACACGATTACGCATATCTAGGTAAACAAAAAGTAATCTCTCTCTTCAGATTCATATTCCTAATGCAAGTACTCAAGTATTACTAGATACTTACATCAGTAGCTAACCCAATTAAGCAATTAACAGATATTCCACTAACTCGCTGATTAATTAAAAATACTGCTTAACAATATATTTTGAATAAATTCAAAATAAACAATAAAATATAACAGTCAATCATAGTTTGACCATTATCAGTATTTTAATTACGACTATCAGGACATATCAGTCAAAACTAGGTTGACCAATATCAGAATTTATTAACTACTGACAAAATCTATTATTCAAAACAAGTTTAACTAATAACACAAGATGTACACATAATCAGTAGTTGAACATGCAGTTTTCACATAAGTTCATGGAAAATAATTGCATGTTATCATGGCATCAACATTTAGCATAATAATCAGTATCTAATAAGTACTGACACATAATAAGATACCATGCTTCAGTATACCAGCAGTCTTAATTATCAGAGTATGAGAAATGTCCTGATATCATTCTCAATTCACTCACCAATCTTGTAAAAGTAGCTTCACAGAGAGGCTTGGTGAATATATCTGCTACTTGCTGATCTGTTAGAACAAAGACCAATTCCACTGTACCTGCTTCCAAATGTTCCCTTATGAAATGGTACCTGATGCTGATATGGTTAGTCATTGAATGTTGCACTTGATTTCCTGTTATTGCAATAGCACTTTGATTATCATAATATATAGGAATAGAAGAATAGTCTAACCCATAATCCAGTAGCTCATTCTTCATCCATAGAATTTGAGCACAACAACTTCCTGCAGCAATATATTCTGCTTCTGAAGTTGATGTGGAAATTGACTTTTATTTCTTGCTATACCAAGAAACTAATTTGCCACCAAGGAGTTTGGCAGCTTCCAGAAGTGCTTTTCCTGTCTATTTTGCATTCTGCAAAATCAAAGTCTGATAAGGTCTGAATGCAAATTAGTTTCTCTAGGATTTTGCATTCTGCATTCTTTTCACAGCTAATAGATGAGGTTCTCTAGGATTAGCTTGGAACCTTGTACAGAGACATGTAGCATACATGATATCAGGTCTACTAGCAGTCAGATATAGTTATGACCCAATCATACCTCTGTAGTTAGTTATATCTACTGAAGAACCAGTATTTAAATCTAACTTGGTTGCAGTGGCCATGGGAGTTGATGCAGTTGAGCAGTCTTGCATTCCAATTAGCTTAAAGTCTGAATCTCTAGGATACCATAATCCCCTATTCTTGGTGCCTTTGAGATACTTGAAAATTCTTTTCACAGCTAATAGATGAGGTTCTCTAGGATTAGCTTGGAACCTTGTACAGAGACATGTAGCATACATGATATCAGGTCTACTAGCAGTCAGATATAGTTATGACCCAATCATACCTCTGTAGTTAGTTATATCTACTGAAGAACCAGTATTTAAATCTAACTTGGTTGCAGTGGCCATGGGAGTTGATGCAGTTGAGCAGTCTTGCATTCCAAATCTTTTGAGTAAATTCATGGTGTATTTGGATTGATTTATGAAGATCCCTTCATCAGTCTGTTTAACTTATAAACCCAGAAAATAACTCAATTCTCCCATCATACTCATTTGATACCTGGACTGCATTAGTTTTGCAAATCTCTCACAGAGTTTATCATTAGTAGATCCAAAAATGATATCATCAACATACATCTGTAATAATAACAAGTCTTTACCATGATATTAATAAAATAGAGTTTTGTTAATTGTACCTTTTGTGAAACCACTTTCTAGCAGAAATAGAGCAAGTGTTTCATATCAGACCCTTGGAGCTTGCTTCACTCCATAGAGTGTTTTATCCAGTAAGTAGACATGATCTGGATACCTTGGATCAATAAACCCTGAAGGTTGTTCAACATAAACTTCCTCTTCGAGTTATTCATTTAAAAATGCACTATTCATATCCATTTGGAACACCTTAAACTTCTTGTGAGTAGCATAGGAAAGAAAGATTCTAATTGCCTCAAGCCTTACAACTGGAGCAAATATCTCATTATAATCAATGCCTTTTTGTTGTGAGTAACCCTTTATAACCAGTCTTACTTTATTCCTTGTAATAATTCCCTCACTGTCAGTTTTATTTTTGAACACCCACTTTGTGCCAAGTATAAATCTGTTCTTTGGTCTTAGCACAAGAGTCCATATTTTATTCCTTTCAAATTCATTGAGCTCCTCTTGCATTGCTGTGACCCAGTCAGCATCTTGTAGAGCTTCTTCAACCTTCTTAGGTTCATTTTGAGATAGAAAAGAATGGTAGAGACATTCACTCTGAATGGCTTTTATTGTTCTTACACCACTGTTAGGGTTTCCAATGATTAAGTCAGGTGTGTGTGACTTATACCATTTTCTTGCAGATGGAAGTTGACTCCTTGAAGACGAACCTCCCCCTTGATCCATGAACTCTCTGTTATTTCTTTGATTACTACCACTATTATTTCCTGATGCTCCCCCTGAATCAGTGTTCCCATTATTATCAGTATTTGACTAATCAGAATTTGAGAAAGATGAGTCTGATGATCTTTTTATGGATGTTTCTTGAGTTGAATCACTTGTATTAGTCTCTGCATCTGAGTTATGTTACTCCCCATCAACATATGCTTCAGTGTTAGAAGAATTTACATTATTCTGTGGAACCTCGGATCTTTGAGTGAAATCAGGATTTACTGTATTAGTGTCAGGACTTAAAAGTTCAGCATAAGGTACTTCATTTTCAAATCTCAATTTGTCATGGTCATCTGTATCCTCTAGACCAGTTATCTTCTTGTCATCAAAATATAAATGTATGGATTCCATGACTGTTCTTGTTCTCAGAGTATAAACTCTGAAGGCTTTTGTGGATAATGGATATCCCACAAAAATTCCTTCATCGGCTTTTAGATCAAACTTGGTCAGCTGCTCTGGATGAATTTTGAGAACAAAACACTTACAGCCAAAAATATGAAAATACTTCAAATTTGGCTTCTTTCCCTTCACCATCTCAAATGGTTTTTTTCCATGTATGTTGATCAATGTTGCATCTTGTTTAAAGCAAGAAGTTTGCTTAAAGCAAGCAGTTTGCATAGCCTCAGCCCAAAAGTAGGTAGGCAATCTTGCTTCTTCTAGCATGGTTCTTGCAGCTTCTATCAGAGTTCTATTCTTTCTTTCAACAACTCCATTTTGTTGTGGAGTTCTAGGAGCAGAAAACTCTTGTTTTATCCCCTTGAGTTTGTAGAACTCTTCCATAGAGCTATTCTTGAATACAGTTTTATTATCACTTCTGATGATCTTCACTTTGTATGTTGATCCTTTGTCCAGCTCCTTCACATGATCAAGAAGAATGGATGGAGATTCATCCTTGGTGTGCAGAAAATACACCCATGTGTATCTAGTATATTCATCAACAATTACGAGTGCATACCTCTTCTTGGAAATTGACATAACATTCACTGGATCAAAGATATCAATATGAAGTAGATGATATGGTTCAAGAATGGAGGATTCAGTTTTACTCTTGAAAGATGTTTTCATTTGCTTGGCTTTCTGGCGTGAATCACATAAGCCATCAGGAGTAAACACTACATTGGGAAATCCTCTCATAAGAACTTTTCTCACAAGTTCATTGATATTGTTGAAGTTGAGATGAGAAAGTCTTTTATGCCAGTTCCACCTGTCTTCCACGGATGCTCTACTCAGTAGACAAACTTCTGATTCACCAGTACTTGTAGAGACCCTGGCTTCATATAAACTACCATATCTTGCACCCGTCAATGCAATCTTGCCATCAGACTTACTGAAAATTTCACAATGCTCCTCATAGAAATTGATATGGTAACCTATGTCATATATTTGACTCACACTGATCAGATTATGCTTGAGTCCTGCAACTAGAGCTACATTTTCAATGATGAAATTTCCAATTTTGATTTTGCCATATCCCAAGATTCTTCCTAAGTTGCCATCTCCATAAAAAAACACTTGGTCTGGCCTTCTCCTCAAATTCTGATAGCAGGGATTTATAACCAGTCATGTGTCATGAGCATCTATTGTCCAAGACTAGAGTATTCCTCCTGTTACCCTTTAATTCAGCATTGTCAGCCTCAGCATCAATATTTTCCATGAAAGCATAATTGATCCCATCATCTGAATCTGATGAATCATCCCAGTTTCTCTTCTTTGAGATCAAAGCTTGTTTCTTCTAAGCTCTGGGTTATTGTCACACCCCCAACTTAAATAGCAAAATAAATATAGCTATTACATCATTTTAATGAAGAATACACAACCAAAATCCAAGATCTTACAGTTTAGGGTTTGGAACAGCCCAACACTACCAACTATTACATCTGATTACAAATACCGAGTACTCACACAACTATTATTACTTATTCTACCTGAGCTCGAACATAAGCATCAGCATCACCAGTCTTACGGGCAGTCTGCTTGAATCTAACCATAGCTGCTAGCTGTAATATAAGGGTAAAGCAAGAAGTGAGCCAAATGCTCAACAAGTGCTAACAGTACGACACAGAACATAAATTGAGATATACTTTTAAGAATGATAATGGAAAGACATAACCAAAGGTAACGAGAGATAAAAACTATGTGAGATGGCATCATTTTGCTTGCATCAAAACAATTTTAAAATCATGTCGTAATCAAAATCATTTTATGACGCTACGGATTACAGCTGGTGATCAGCCGCGAAGTAATCCCGAACCTCGCTGGGTTCTAAAACATTAATGAGAATCCCTAGGAAACTTTTAAGCCTAATATAAGTGTGGAAAGGACTCGCGTCTCAGTCCAGATCCACTATTCAAGAAAACATTTATCCCCCTTTGGGACTAAAAACCCACATTTTAATCATTTTAAAAACTGATGCCGATTTATGACAAAATCTCTTTTGACTGTAAACATTTTTATCAAGGGATTATAGATCAACTCGAAACACGGGAAACAAGGTACTGAATATCAGAGCCATGATTCACAA
This sequence comes from Apium graveolens, assembly GCF_009905375.1. Lineage (NCBI taxonomy): Eukaryota > Viridiplantae > Streptophyta > Magnoliopsida > Apiales > Apiaceae > Apium > Apium graveolens. The sequence goes on along the minus strand of NW_027418270.1, from coordinate 2,751 downwards.
AACTATTCTCTATTCAAGTAATTGAATGGTTTTTATATATCAATGATTAGACAAGAGGATTTAGTGAGGCTAATGAATAATATGAAGGGTAATGCCAATTTGGGCTCAAAGCAATGGTTTCTCATCAAGGTTCAAGTGCTGGATCATCAAGAAGGTAAGCTTCATGAATACTAAGGGTGTTAAGGTATGAAGAATGAACTTTAACTCAGGACATATCAGAATTGTCAAGCTTTAGGATAAGAAAGAGGGTATCAATCAATGAGGAATCAAGCTGGTAAGTATCTAACTATCAAAATTCAAAGTAAGGTTCTATAGGGATTCAAGTATCAGGATGAGATATTAATACTTAGGAAACATCAACATGTTAATCAAGAGGATCCATCAAGTAATATATCAACTCTTCATTTTATCATGGCATTAAACTATCATGAAAGACTTTTGAACTACTTGCAATATGTACTCGAGGGTTCATGGCATCTCTATGTAACTCAAAGATAAACAAAAGATACGCTTGATTGAAATATATCAAAATGACTCAGGATAATTGCATCAATATATAAGAACTATTTGTAGTAAATACGAAGGTCAAGTTGAATCACTTGCCTTGAGATAGGCTGGTCTGGTTTGACTGGTAGGAGCAACAACTGGAGCTTCACTCGACTTTTATGGCAAGTTTTACCTCGTCTCGAGATCCTACATAAATAATAATAATAATCCTCATTATAATGTATTTTCACCAACTTATCCTATTTACAACTCGGAATTAAACACGGATGGCACTTAGGCCTAAATGCACTTAATTTATATTCACTTTTAAATTACAATTGCACACACATAGCCACATATTCACATATCATATATTAACACCAAATAACACCATATATACCATAATGCAACACTAGGCTTGGATGATCTCGACTCACAACTTAAGTCACTTGGTTGCTAAACTAGACAAGGTCTTCTAATTTCGGTTTCCTAACTCGATGTGCCTTTCCTAAATTATCCAAAACCTATTGACCCTCACTTGTGCCTTTTTCTCTACTGACATTATACTATCTTACAACTATGGTGGTCGACCTAATACTCACTTCTAAGTGTTCTAAAACTATATGATAAGTGATAGTGCTCACTGGTGCAAATTTCAGAATGACAACTATGGTTTCTTGAGTACATTAGACACTCTTAAACTACAAGTTTTCCTTCAAAATTTTTACACAAGACTCTCCTGACCTAAGGGCATCTGACAAACTTGATGTGGCTCAAGGGCCTGGCTTGGGCCTTCTTGGGCCTAAGCTAAAAGTCCAAGGTTCCCCTGTTTTTCTGGGCAGAAAATGCCCTGACTTGAATTAACTTGTGACACATGGTTCTAGCTCATATCCTATGAACTATGGTTGGAAAAACTTCTCTGACATACCCTCTAACTAAGGCCCAATTGGGCTTAATGAGGGCCTACCCATGACATGGTCAAATCTCCCTATTTCTAAGTTGCAACAAAACTGTCCCCTGCTGGACAGATTTTGTGATTCTACTTGTGCACCTAACCAAATGACATGCAAACCTCCAACCAACTCCTAAAACCTTTTATATACTCCCAATACTAACTTCTGGTAGCTTGGGCTTCAAAGTGCACACCAATGACATGGTCAAAACTCACTCTAAACCTCAGGGTGCTATACTGATTTTTCTGCAGAAACTATAACTCTCATTTTCCAAGGTTTTGACTTGACAAACCCAACTAACAACAACTAAATACTTAAACCAAGACTTATTCATGGTATTCTACTGAACTAACTCCCTTTTTCTCAAAATAACCTTGGTGAGATCATCCTTACCTAAGGTACAATTATGGCAAAACAAAAGAGACTACACTTCACAAATCACAAATCTTCATGCTTTTGAAACAACAAGATATATATTTTTATAAAAGATAACCATGAATTATTACCATGCAACAAGAAGTATAAATTAATATTAACACATTATTCCTACTGAAATTAAGGCTCACTAACAAAATCTTTCCAAATGATCAAAATCTTACAATATTCTAAGAGAAATCCACATGCATGCATGCCTTCGGGTTTTTCAAACCAAAACAACACATTTTCTACATATGTTCTATCATAACATTAACATGCAAGCCTAGCATAAGGTATACCTAGATGATCACTTAGCATGTAAAGAGTTTTATCAAGACTTCACTAAGATTTTCATGTTATCATCACAAAAACACACAAAGTGGAACATGACAACCAAAACACCATCCATTCGGCTCCTATCAAGTCATGGCCGAATGGATTAGGGTGAAAACAACAATTGAATGAGTGTAGCATACTCATGTCTAGCCATTCTCAACCCTTTGCTACTATAACTCATGGTGAAAGCCTTGATTTCACAAGAATCAAGGATATTCACTTGGAGTTTTAACAAAACACCACCATGCAAGGTCAACACATAAGTTTTTCTACTCTACACTCTTAAGATATACAAGAACAACATGTAGGGAGTAGGATTACTTGATAATAGGATGATTATTTGAGTGAGAAATGAAGAAAGAAGGGGATGGGGGCTCAGTTTTTGGGAATTGCCGAGAGGGGAGGGCGAAAAACCGAGAGGAGGGGGGAGGAAAGGAGGAGTGTGGAAATGGTGGGGTGAATGTGGAGTAATAATCATGTTAGTTTGGTTTTATTTGGCCAAAAGTGAGTGGATTTGAGATTTTACAAGAGTAACCTTCCACTTATAGTTAGGTAGATT
>NW_027418269.1:0-54701 GCF_009905375.1 Apium graveolens | reverse complement strand
AAAAAATTGATTATTTACGAGACCTAATTCAAGAAGTGTGTTATGTCTCGGGAATTAACTTAAGATCTGACCTGAGAACATATTAGAGATTGCGATTAAAATAAGTTATGAACAATGCAAGCTTTGGTGATATTATGTGAAGTAACAAGTGTATCAGTTGTCTATAAGGAATTAAGGAACATGGTGTATAAGGAGTACTTGGATAAGCAAATTGTATTTATTGATAACATCTTCAGCTATTCAAAGAATAAGAAAGTTTGTGTGGAATGCCCAAAGATTTTCCTCCAAAGATTATAAAGAAAGCAACTATGCGTTGAGTTTTCAAATATAAAAATTTTGACAGAAGATTAGCAAAAGATTCTGAATTAATCCATTAACAACTACCTAAACAAAGCCGTACAGTAACAGATGCATTATGCAGAAAGAAAGGATTGGATGTAATTAAGACCATCGAGGAGTTAATAAACGAATGGGAAAGAGTGGAATCTGAAGTTCATATATGAGATTACTTTTCAGCCTTAACTGATGGAAACAAATAGGAGATGTTTAATTGTTTGGAAACCAAGTTGAAAATACGCATCGCCTACCATCCTTAAGCGAAAAGTCAAAGTGAGGAAGCGATTCAGGAAAAACCAGATATGTGGAGAGGTTGAGTTTTAAGGAAAACTGGGATGATCAGTTGTCATCAATGTCAGCTTTAGAATGCTACTTTACCAAGCTTCATGTGAACGCAAGTGTAGGTCCCCATTTTTTATTGAGGTAAAGTGGGATAAAGAAAGTTGTCAAATTCTAAGTTAATTCAGCACACCAAGAGCGTAGTAATACTGATTGAAGCAGCTCGGAGTAGAAAAAGAAAGAAGGCGAAATTGTATCGAGAGAGAGTATGAGTATAGAAATAGGACCAGTAGTGTTAGCACAAGTTTCATCTTGAAAGAGACTGGATAAGTCTAAGTGGTAGGGACATGTTAAGTCCTAAAATTAGTGAACCATTTGAGGTGTTGATAAATATAGGTAAAGATACCCATGAGTTGATGTGACCGTCACAATAGTGTGTACATATAGTGTGTTCTGCGTGTCAATATTAAAGCGATAAGTATCTAATTTAAATTAAGTGATTGATTAGGAGCCAAGGGGCTCTTGTCCAAATTTATTTTGCATATAGTGATCAATCCAAATTCTTGATCGTTTAAGGCAAGTCCTAGGAAATGAGTGTATATCTATAGTAAGTGCGTTTGAAATCCTTGAGTAAAAGAGTCTACTTGGGAATTGGAGTCAGATATGCTTGACAAATATCCTCACCTATTTAGTTAGATCAGATTTTGAGGAGAAAATATTTTTAAGGGGGAAGGATATAACGACTCGTGTATTTTAGAATTACTTAAATATGTAATTGTGGAAGTACTAAATAAATAAAGTATGTGTATAGTTTTTGTCAGCTCGGTTTTATTTTATTATTATGTATATGTGATTTATGGTGTATCGGGTTGTCCCCGTAATTAATTATGGAATTGTATCGAATTGTTTTCACTTTCAAAAGTGGATTTAGTGTAAATTTATTTGCATAAATATTTGGAATATCTCTAAAATTGTTTTTATGGTTTTATAATTACAATAATTATTTTTGGGATTTTATAAAATTTAGAAATCAATATTTCATCAATTATTTAGTCCTGTATGATTTTCTGATTGTATTTATTTGTAAAATCCGTATTTAATTCCACGATTCTTTAAAAATAATGAAACTCATATTTATTTAAGTTTGAAATATTTTGATAATTTTAAAATTATTTTAGAAATTTTTGGGATTAATTTCACTCGCGCCTTGTTTCGTTTAATTGTTAAAAAACGGGTATAAACTGTGTTTCAGAAATTATTTGAATGAAATTTCTGTGGTTATTCGACTTATTCGAATTCTGGGAATTTTATTAGTGGTGAAATTTCAATAAGGAAACCCGTAAGGGTACCGTCGGAATTATGTCGCCGTCAGCGATGAACATTCGTGAGCTGACGGTGGACTGTGATGTTTATTCTGAGTCCTAAAATTTTAAAGTATTATTTTTAGTTCGTGAAATTATTTTCAAAACAAGAAATATTCAACCGGTATTTAAAGATTGTATTGAAACTTGGATTGCGTATTTAATTATGATTGGGTTATGAATTTGTGCTGTTTGGATTTGTTATTGTTGCGTTGTTGTTGGGAATTAAGACATCGATTGATGTTTCCACGGGTAGTCTGATAAACGAAGGGAACGCTGCCCGATTTTCGGGAAATTAATTCCAAAATACGGGAATGTATCCTGTCGATTATCGGGAATACTAATCGAACGCATCGCTATATAATTATAAATATTTTATGAACTCTAATTGCGTGTCATGGTGAAATATTTTGTAAGATATTCAACAACCATGGTTTACTGAACCGATGCTTATATGTATTTTACAGAAATAAATCCCAAACCGAGTTTTGAGTACTTGAACCCTGATTGCTATGTGTATCGTAATAATATGTGCAATTACGAATCGGAATATGTTATCATATGGGTAGGTTGTAGCAAGGATATGTCAAGCATAACTGAGTGTCTAACATAGAGTATTTCACCCCTGTAGGTTCTAGTCGGGAAACTGTTAGGAATATGTGTATTAGTTTGATGATAAGTTAAACAAAACACTTAAGTAGAAATCTAGTGTTTGTAGCCTCAAGGGATAAGACCATTCTGGCTATCCGTTGATGGAGTAGCTTTACTTAGAAATAAGTTTAGTATTGTAGCACAATTCAGTTTCTGTATTTAAGTTATAATTCTTAGATGATTGTGGGAAATTATAAGTCATGTTGACTACTAGTGGATATGCAAATAGGAGGGCTAATTGTAAATATTTCATGCCTTGTAATTTTGTATAAGTGAAGTGGTATCAACTGATGAATTAAAGGCCTTAACGGATGAGAAACAAAGCTTCAACGGATGTCTCTAAAGCTTCAACAGATAACATCCATCAACGGATGAGTGCATCAACGGATAAAGCTTCAACTGCTAATGCATCAATGGATAAAGCCATCAACGGATGAAAGCTTCAACGAATGCTCAGTTCAATAGCAGTTGACAGTGACAATTCATAAGCTGACAGAGGCACATGGGTTGACAGAGACAATTGGAATGTGGTAGCCTCTTGGAGGAATTAAGAAAATGCAGCATTTCCATTATGGTGCAAACAAGGAAGTATTCAAAGATTCACAGATTATCCTAGATTGCATTGGATAGAGAAATGAAGAAGAAACATGTGAAAAGTCTTTTTAATTATATTTGTACTTTTGTCTTCACTTGTAAACTTGGTAATATATAAACCAAGTTGCAGCTAGTAATTAGATGATGAATTTATCAGAGCTGTTTAGAAAAACATAGAGAGAAAATCATCTAGTTTGTACTAGGACACAGCTCAGATAAATTCTTTTGAATCACAGATTTTCTGAAATACACATCTCTGGTGGAACAACAAATCCACCAGAAAAGTTTTTAAAGCCTTTGTGTTCTTTACATTTGTGTTTTGAATATATATCTATCTGCACCTGCCCAAAGCAATTCACACACAACTGTTCATCAAAACACTTAGCCTTTGAAACTGCTCAAAACTTGAAAATGTTTTAAGATTTACATTCAACCCCCCTTCTGTAAATCTCATTGTTAGTTCCTTGGGAATAACAATTGGTATCAGAGCAAGCTCTTAACTTACAAAGAGTTTAAAGATCTATTCTACGAACATCATGAGTAAGAAGGATATTGGTGTAAAGATTCCAATCTTGGAAAAAGATAATTATCATCAGTGGAAAGTGAAGATGCATCTACATCTTCTCTCTCAAGATGAAAGCTACATCAACTGCATTGAAAATGGTCCTCACATCCCTCACAAGGTAGCCACAGCTGCAACTGCCACAGTTGCTATTGGACAGTCTATTCCCAAGCCAAAAGCAGAATGGACTGATGAGGATATTGAAGAAGTTCACAAGGACAAGAAAGCCATGATCATTCTGTTTAATGGTCTAGATCAAGATATGTTTGATAATGTCATTAACAGCCAAACTACTAAGGAAATTTGGGATACTGTGCAACTCATCTGTGAAGGTACTGAACAAGTCAGAGAGAACAAAATACAGCTTCTCATTCAACAGTTTGAATACTTTCATTTTGAAGAAGGAGAATCACTGAATGATACCTTCAATAGATTTCAGAAACTATTGAATGGATTAAAGCTGTATGGCAGAGTGTACCAAGTCAAGGATTCCAACTTAAAATTTCTGAGGTCTCTGCCAAAGGAATGGAAGCCTATGACTGTTTCACTAAGGAATTCTCAAGATTATAAGGACTTCACACTTGAAAGATTATATGGAATTTTGAAGACCTATGAACTTGAGATGGAGCAAGATGAGTTGTTGGAAAAGGGAAAGAGAAAAGGTGGATCAGTTGTACTTGTAGCTGACAATGAGAAGACTGAAGCCAGGAATGAAGAAAAGACAATGCCAAGTCTCAAAATTGGCACAAGCAAAACAGAATCAAGCAAGGGAAATGAGCAAGTAGCTGAGGTTGAAGATAGTTCCAGTCAAGATGATTCTGATGATGTTGATGAACATCTGGCTTTTCTGTCCAGGAGGTTTGCAAAGATGAAATTCAAGAAAAATGCTAAATTCACTAAGTCAAACAAGAACATGGTGGACAAATCTAAGTTCAAATGTTATAACTGTGGCATAAGTGGACACTTTGCAAATGAGTGCAGAAAGCCAACCTCTGATAAGAAGCAATTTGAGCAGGTGGATTATAAAAAGAAATATTTCGATTTGCTCAAACAAAAGGAAAGAGCTTTTCTGACTCAGGATGACTGGGCAACGGATGGAGCCAATGAAGAACCTAGCCCTGATGGCTAATTCTGATGAAAATGAAACTAGTTCATCAAGAAACCAGGTAATTACTACTAACCTCTCTCAGCTTTCTAAGATTGAATGCAATGAAGCTATAAATGATATGTCCAATGAATTATATCATTTGCGTGTTTCCCTTAAATCACTAGCTAAAGAAAACACAAGAATTAAAGAGAATAATTTGTTTTTAAGTGATAGGAATGCTGTGTTAGAGGGTAAAGTAATTGAGCTTGAAAAGATTAAAATCAAATGCTTATCTTTTGAAAGTGAACTAGAAGAATCTGTTAAGAAAGTAGAAATTATTTCTAAACAATTAGAACGTGAACAAGATGTAATCAAGGCCTGGAAAACATCTAGGGATGTTAGTGCTCAGATTGTTAAGGTTCAGGGAATTGAATCACTCTGTGAGAATGCCTGGAAGAAAAAAAAGGAAGTAGAATTAATTAATGGATTGTCAACGGATGTGGAATCAACGGATGATGAAAGTTATCCATTGAAGGAAGAAAAGGAGCATCCGTTAAAGGCTCATCAATCAAAATAGGCAAGTGATTCTAAAAAGAACAATTTGAAAAATCTCAGTAAGAAGTTTGGTTCAACTTCCAAGAACTTTGTCAAAGAAGAAGCTAGCACATCTAAAGATGCCAGTAAGGTGAATATAGGACACATGGCTTTAGATCAGTTGAAAAATAGGCTTAAGATGGTTGATGATAAAAAGGAATATAAAAGGAAATCTAACAGAAATGGAAAGGTAGGGATTAACAAACACAACAATTACACACCTGATAAGTATGCTCCTAGAAAAAGTTGTGTGCATTGTAAAAGTGTTAATCATCTATCTGCTAACTGCAAGTCTGTTAAGAATGCTCCCATGCCTAACATGTCTATGTCACCTCTGCATGCTATGCCTGTTATGTCTCAACAGAATCCTCATGCACATTTTGCAAACATGCCATATGTTAATAATCCTTATTTTGCTGTATTCAGTATGCCTCAAATGCCATACAACATGCCTATGTGGAATAATATGTTTGCACAATCTATGCCTTATCAAATTCAACCAAATGTGCTAAATGATTCTATGACTAACTCTACACTTCAACCAACTACATCTGAGACCAAGGTTGACCCAAAGTTACCTAAGTCAAAAGATGCAGGAGGTATGGAGTCTAGGAAAAAGACTAACAAGGCTGGACCCAAGGAAACTTGGGTACCAAAATCAACTTGATTTGATTTTGTTGTGTGCAGGGAAAAAGAAGGAATCTATGGTACTTGGACAGTGGTTGTTCAAGGCACATGACAGGAGATTTCACCCTGCTCATAGAGTTCAAGGAGAGAGCTGGCCCTAGCATAACCTTTGGAGATGACAGCAAAGGGTTCACTATGGGATATGGCCTGATTTCAAAAGAAAATGCCATCATTGATGAAGTTGCATTAGTTGATGGTCTCAAACACAATCTATTGAGCATCAGTCAACTATGTGACAGAGGGAATACTGTTTTCTTCAATTCTGAAGCCTGTGTTTTGACAAGTAAGAAGGACACCAAAGTGGTTCATAACTGGAGTTAGAAAAGGGAATGTGTACTTGGCTGACTTCAACTCTATAGATGCAGAATCAATTACTTGTCTTTTCAGCAAAGCAAGTCCAGATGAAAGTTGGCTATGGCACAAGAAGCTGTCCCATTTGAATTTCAAGACAATGAATGATCTAGTCAAAAAAGACTTAGTTAGAGGAATGCCTCTAGTGGAATTCTCAAGGGATGGACTGTGTGATGCTTGTCAGAAAGGAAAGCAAAAGAGAGCATCATTCAGTAAGAAGCTTGAATCAGCAATTGATGAACCATTACAACTGCTACACATGGATCTTTTTGGACCAGTCAATGTATTGTCAATTTCAAGGAAAAGATATTGCCTAGTGATTATAGATGACTTCTCTAAGTTTTCATGGACCTACTTTCTTGGATCAAAGGATGAAGCTAGTGAAATCATTATCAATCACATCAAGCAAGTCAACAATGATCTAGATTTCAAAGTAAGGAATATCAGGAGCGACAATGGAACTGAGTTCAGGAATTCTACCATGAGGTTGTTCTGTAAAGAAAATGGGATCATGCATGAGTTCTCAGCTCCAAGGACTCCACAACAAAATGGTGTGGTGGAAAGGAAGAACAGATCACTAATTGAAGTTGCAAGAACAATGCTTGAAGAGTCAAAACTCCCAACATATTTTTGGGCTGAGGCTGTTAACTGTGCATGTTACACTCAGAATATTTCTCTAATCAATCAGGCAAAAGGCATGACTCCCTATCAATTGTTCAAGAGAAGAAAACCAACTTTAAACTTTCTTCATGTCTTTCGTTGCAAATGCTACATTCTAAGGAATCAACCTGATCACAAAGGGAAGTTTGATGCAAAGGCTGATGAAGGAATATTTGTTGGCTATTCTGCTGGAAAATCATATAGGGTCTACAATCTAAGAACCAACATTGTTATGGAATTTGTGCATGTTGTGTTTGATGATAAAAAGATTGATGGACTAACAGATGAGGGACATCATGAAGGACTCAAATTTGACAACATTGAGATATATTGTGATGATAGTGAAGGCGAGAATGATGGAGAAGGCACCTCGAAAAGAATTCAAAATCTGCCTTTGGATAATGCACAAAATGCTGCATCAGTTGAAAGTCATAATTCAGCATCCGTTGATGGAAGTAGTGCATCATCCGTTGAATAAATAATGAAGCATCCATTGATCATAGTCTATCAACGGATAATCAATTCACTTCATCAGTTGATAGAACTCCCAGCTCCTTTCAAAGGATCAGTAACTCAGGGGGAGTTTCAACCAATCAACACTCTATCTCACATCATGACAATACTGAGGCAACCTCATCTAGAGCTAATCTACCACCTCAAAGGAAATGGACCAAGAATCATCCTTTTGAATTGATCATTGGTGATGTAACATCTAAGGTGCAGACTAGAAGGGCTACTCAAGATGAATGTCTATACAGTAGTTTTCTATCACAGGAGGAACCTAAGAGAGTGGAAGAGGCTCTATTGGATCCAGATTGGATTTTAGCAATGCAAGAGGAGCTAAACCAATTTGAGAGGAACAAGGTATGGAAGCCGGTACCCAAGCCAAAGAACAAGAGCTCTATTGACACAAAATGGGTATTCAGGAACAAGATGGATGAAAATGGCATTGTCATAATGAATAAAGCCACATTGGTTGCCAAGGGCTATTCTCAACAAGAGGGAGTAGATTTTGATGAGACATTTGCTGCAGTTGCAAGACTTGAAGCCATCGGAATCTTTCTAGCCTATGCAGCCCATGCCAATTTCAAAGTCTATCAAATGGATGTCAAGAGTGCTTTTCTGAATGGAGAATTGGAGGGAGAAGTTTATGTAAGCCAACCTCCAAGATTTGAAGATCCAAATTTTCCAGACTATGTGTATTATCTGTTGAAAGCACTCTATGGACTAAAGCAAGCACCTAGAGCCTGGTATGAGACTTTGTTAAAATTTCTTCTAGATAATTACTTCACAAGAGGTACTGTTGACAAAACTCTTTTCTATAGAAATGTTAATGGCTCTACAATACTTGTTCAAATCTATGTAGATAATATTATATTTGGTTCTACAGATGATAAGCTTTGTAAAAAATTTGCTAAGTTAATGCAAAGTAAATATGAAATGAGCATGATGGGAGAGCTAACTTATTTTCTTGGTTTACAAGTTAAACAAGTTAGTGGTGGAATTTGCATTAGTCAAATTAAATATATTTATGATCTTTTAAAGAAGTTTGACTTAATGGATTGTTCATCTGCAAAAACTCCCATGGCCACTGCCACCAAGCTTGAATTAAACACGGCTGAAAAGTCTGTGGACATTACAAGTTATAGAGGCATGGTTGGCTCACTTCTATATTTAACTGCTAGTAGACCTGATATAATGTTTTCTACATGTCTATGTGCTAGATTTCAAGCTAACCCTAAAGAATCTCACTTAGTGGCTATTAAAAGAATTTTCAGATATCTCAAAGGGACACCAAATCTAGGAATTTGTTACCCTAGAGAGTCTGGTTTTGATCTAATTGGCTACTCAGATGCAGATTATGCAGGTTGTAAAATAGACAGGAAAAGTACAACTGGCACCTGTCAATTTCTAGGGAATAAGCTTGTGTCATGGTTCAGCAAGAAGCAAAATTCTATTTCTACATCAATAGCTGAAGCTGAGTACATTGCTGCTGGTAGTTGCTGTGCACAGATATTGTGGATGAGGAATCAACTATTTGACAATGGGCTAACTGTTGACAAAATTCCTATATTCTGTGACAACACAAGTGCCATTGCCATTACTGAAAATCCAGTGCAACACTCAAGAACCAAGCACATTGACATCAAGTACCACTTCATAAGGGAACATGTGATGAATGGTACAGTGGAACTTCATTTTGTTTCAAGTGAAAAGCAGATTGCAGACATATTTACCAAGCCACTTGATGAATCAACATTCACAAGATTAGTAAGTGAGCTAGGTATGTTTAATTATTCATAAATTCATGTCTTATTATAATTTGTTTTGAAGCCTGCAATGAAGTTGTTGTAAGAACAAAGTTGGCTTTAAGTAAAGTTTATTCTATCAATGGATATTCCCTATCCGTTGAAAGCCAAAATTGTTCTATCAACGGATGTTCACTATCCGTTGAAAGACAAATACATTTCTGGTAATTTTATCCTCCAACGGATAAAACTGTGTTAATCTTCAACGGATAACTATTTACCTCATCCGTTGAAGTGTCACATCAGTTATTTTAAGTAAGTCACAACCATTGATTCTTTTACTTAACCGTTGATACATAAATATATACACAGTTGTATGTATCTGTATTAATATGGTTATTCTTCGCATGTAGTAAGCAGTAGACAAAAACGAATTCATTATTTTAAATGAAATCATCCCTATAACCTCATACTAATTAAACATCATAATCATAGAGAACATTATTTTATAATGCTATTATACACAATAAGATTTAAATCAGAATTTTTACCTCTTACAATAGCTTTCTGGTCACCAGAAGTCTCAACTCACCCTTGCCCTATTATCCTTTACGCTCTCCAAGCTCCTTTGGATATTCTTGGCTGGATGCAGGAGTCCTCACACGGTCTCTTCCATATTGCTATTCTTCAAGGTATTATTTTTCTGAATCAATCCTGATTGTGTATAATACATATAAAATAATCTTTTCTATTATTATGATATATTCTTAGTAGAGATTATAGAGAGTGAAGAAGTTTAGCCAGACATATTTAAAGAGAGAATTGAACTTCAGAAATTTCAGATATCCTTTACATTTCTTGCATGGACTTATTTATAGTAGTCCTTCTATATGGTTACAGATTATCGGGATAACCGGTTTCTTTTACATAATTACTAATAATTCTCTTTTCCAGGAATCTTTTATTTTCTTTGTCTGCCATTTCTTTGTCTGTCATTTCTTCTTTTGTCATCTCTTCATATTTTCTTCATCTTTATCTTCTGTGTCTTCCATGATATCTTGCAGGATCTGTCATCTTTTCCAGGGAATCTGCTTTTTCTTTTCTTCTTTCTCCATTTTTGTCAATTTGCCTTGATATTTTGTTGCTGAAGGGAATCTTCTATCTCCTGGTAATATAACTCTTTTATATTTTTTGGTTTTCACCATTCAATTTACAGTGTTTTGGTGTATCACACCATTTTTGTATCATGCAAAGGGATCAGAATTCCCTTTATCATCATCTTTTAGACTGATAATAGGTCTCTTTCTAGGACCTGTTATTCTTTGATAATATTCAGTAGTATGTTTTGCATGATTATATTTCAGGTTTTCTATTTTATCAAGCATTATTTCTAATGCCATAGTACCTGAATTTTGTATATTATTATCATAATATAAGGTTATTATACTTTCGGTGAAACCTCCACCATGGCTTTCAAAAATGATTATAACCTTCCGAGCTCGTAATATATCTTGTATTTTGGACTTGAGGGTAGCTAGTCCAATGGCTCGTTTTTCACATAACCATTCCTGGAATTTGTTAATATCACAGGGATTTGGCAATTTCAAGCTTTTGGTTTCTCCCACAATATCTGCCATATTCCTTCCCAATTTAAATAGTTAACATATTATTATGGGTTTTCCAACTAGATCAGTTGATGTATCAAAAACTTGTATTCCGTATGAGCCTGCTCCCATTTCCCGTACCATAGCTTCCATGGATTTGACAATTATACTTGGTAGCTTTGATATACAATACATGGTTTCATTTGTTAAGATCTTATCAACAAAACCATGTATAAATAGGTTATAGACTATGTCAGGTTTTGTATTTTCACAACAAATATATCTGGGATATTTTGTAGATTTTGTCAGTCTGTAAATATCAGGGTTAGATTTATAATCATAATATTTCATCATTTGCTCATATGTTTTCACTATCTCAGGTGAGTGTTTCAGCTTATCACTCATTGATAAATTTGACAGAGTAGTTGATATGTTGGTTGAAGGTGATGGCATGGTTGCAAGCTTTGATGAAAATGTCATAGGTTTTATTGTAGGGATTGCAACTGAAGCTTGTAGAGTTGTTTTGTCTTTTACAGCTTCCATAATTTGTTTCAGAAAATGTTGGTTCTCCTGAACCAGGGTTTCTATTTCCTTTTGGAGTTTGGTGATTTTCTCATTATTGGTTGATATATAAGAAGTGACATCAGTGATATATTTCTCAAAATTTTCCATCTTTTGTTATCCTGCTAAGAACAACCAACAATTAAATTTTCCCTTTACAAAAACAAAATGCATGACATTCAATGACATTTAATTTTCTAATAATTAATATTAATAATTCATCAATATACCTTCTATTAGGAGTAAAATAATAACCAATGTGTTTTTCTATTTCTAGAGATCCTTTATATGCTTCTTGTATTATTTTCATCTAATCCTTCGAGAGCAAAACTTTTTATGAATTCTACAGCTTCTGAAGTAGTAGTTCATATTATTAAAGATCCCGATATTATTTTCCATGGTTGAGCTTGTCTTCCTGTATATTCTATTTTCATTGTTTATTTTCTCTGCTAAGATAGTCAGCTAACACATTTTTTGTTCCTGATATATTTTTTATTACAAAATCATAACAACAGAAAAAAGATTGCTATTTTCTTCTTTTATTTAATTATGGTAATAATTCTATTTTATTAGTAATAAAGGCTTTTACTTGAGTATTTTACTACAAATTTAACAGGTAACAAATGATAATGAAACTTCTTAATCCCATATTTTACAGCTAATAGTTCTTTTTCATTTATGTGGTAGTTTGATTCATTAGGTTTCCAAGTTCCTCCTGCATATCCACATATATGTGGCTTTTCTTTATCTATGTCATCCTTCTCATATGCTATTAGGACTGCTCCCCATCCTATATCGCTAGCATCAGTATATAATTCTAAATGATCTGTTTCTATGGGTATTCTATGTTTTGGTAAATCTTTCACCTTTTCCTTAAGAATTTTTATACATTTTTCATGTTCTTTTGTCCATTCAAAAGGTTTATTTTTTGTTAGTTCCTGTAATGGTTTTCTTAATTTAGGTAAGTCTTTAATATGATCTGAGGCATAATTTACTATTCCTAAAAACTGTTGTACCTCTTTTTTATTTTCTAATTTATCCTTAAAATTTACAATCTTTGTTACTATATGATCTTGTAATTGTATACCTTCTTTATCTATTTTGTATCCTAAATATTCTATCTTATTCTTAAATATTTCAGATTTCTTTTCAGACAATAATATTCCATGCTGGTTTATTGTTTTTATAAATCGCTCTAAATGTTTTATATGTTCTTCTAGAGTTTCACTATATATTAATATATCGTCTACATATACTATGCATAAATCTTTTAATTTTCTAAAGATTTGGTCCATTCTTCGTTGAAATATTTGTGGCGCATTTTTTAATCCAAAGGGTAATACTGTCCATTCATAATGTCCTTGCGGAGCACTAAAGGCTGTTAAAGGCCTTGATTCTTTGGTTAATTTTATTTGCCAAAATCCACTTTTACAATCGAATTTACTAAACCATTTCTTATTTCCTAGTCTATTTATAAGATTTCTTTTATATGGTAAGAAATATCCATCAAATATAGTTTTCTTATTTAATTCTCTATAGTCTATTACCATACGGGCTTTTCCCCTTTTCTGTTCATTATGTTTTCTTACAAGGAAAGCCGGGCTGTTATGTGGACTTTTACTTTCTTGTATTAATTTTAGTTTTAATAATTCATTGGTTTGATTATCAAATTCTTTTTGGTCTGAAGGGCTATACCTTATAGGTTTAGATCTTATTATATCATTAGGGTTTAATAATTTTATTTCAGCATATATCTTTTCCTTATCCCATAAACTCATAGGATTTTCTCCAAAGTTTGATTTTAATAAATTATTATATTTTTCAGTTAATTCTTGTAGATTATTATTTCTTTCTATTCTTAGATTGTTTATTCTTATAGTATTTATAGTACTTATTGGCATAATTCTTTTTAATACTATCCACTTATTACACGGAGTTTGTAATGATAGGGTATTTGAAGTTACTATATGTGTTTTAAAATAATCTAAGAAGTTATTTCCTAATAATATAGATTGCTTCATCTTATTCTGATATACAATAGGTAGACTGAAAAATGTTTTATCTAGCTTTATTCTCATGTTTTTTGCTATTACATCTAATTCTTTCTTTTGTTCATTAAATCCTGATACCCTAGTTCTATGTGCATTAGATTTTTCCCATCTATATGAAGCTAAAACTTCCTTTTTTACTAGACATAGATCTGCTCCACTATCTATAAATATTTTTTGTTTTAGGAATTTATATTTTTTATATTCTACATCTGCTTCTATGTATATTGCTACCATTCCTCCCAATTGCTTTCACTAGATGATTCATAATTTATAAAGTTTGTTTCATTATCAGTTTCACTAATATAAAACTCTTCATATTCATACCATCTATTGTCATCTTCTTTAATTTGTTCTATTTCCATTATGAATTGTGATGTATTTATATATTTTACTTTCTTTTCTTTCAGTTTAGGACATTTATTAGCATAATATCCTTTTTCATTACAATTCCAACATTTACATTCACTTATATCTTTCTTTTTAAAAGGTTTTCTTCTAAACTTTCTCTTATTTTTATATCTTCTCCTATTTTCTGGTGTATTTCTAAATTTCCTAAATCTTTTTCTCTTATATCTGTTGTATTTATAAGGATAATTATTTCTATTTTGTTTGCTTCTGTACTTATCATATGATTTTTTCTTATTATACCTCTTCTTATAGTTTCTATAGGGTTTTTTATCTTCACATCCAAATACTAGTCTTCTTTCAGTGAATCCACATATTTCTCTTAATCCTAGTATTTTTATCCATTTTTATCCTTTTTAACCTTCTGTTGTACCCTATATTCTTCACATTTTCTCATTAGATATCCTCTTAGTACTCTTATTCTTTCACCCAGAGTGTTCTCACGAGGTTCTAACTTATTATATTCCTTAGTTATCTCAGTATTATAAGGTTCTGGTAAGTAATCATAATATAATTGTTGATATATATGTCCTTCTTCGGGTAAGAATCTAGCTTCATAAAAGAATTTAGTAAAACTTATAGTATATTCTGGTAACTTGTTAATTTTACAGCATTTCATGTTATTTAGATTCATTATTATTTCTATTTTTCTTTCTATTAGAACTTGGTCTCTAGCTACTATCCAAGATTCTCCTAAGAATTCTCTTTTTAATATCATATCAAATATTTGTAACATTGATTTCCAATCCGTTGCATACCTTAGTACTTCAGTTTTTAACTGATATTCTATGGATTCTATCCAATATGCTACCTTTCCAATTAACGTTTTTGAGATCAAGTTATAAGTATATTCTAACTCATCTGTATGAGTGGAGTTCATTAATGCTATATACATTCCTAAATTCCAATCAATTATTCTTCTGCTAATTTCTTGTTCTTCATATACATTATCTAAGTCTAAAAAGTATCCATTTAAGTTTACGCCTTGTGACATGGATCCTATGAATTCTTTAAATTCATTATGTTGTCCTATTGGTATGTGTTTTGGTATCGTGTTCCTATATCTTGTTATAACTTCCATATTATGGTCGGTTACTTCTTCTTCCGGGTAGTTATTCATCTCCTCATTTTTTTATTCCTTCAGTTTCTATATCAGTATAATTATCTTTATCTTCTTGGTCACTATTAGATTCTTGTTTTATTACTGCATTTACATTTTTTATTCTTTCTAAAGCTTCTATTATATTTTTATTTTCTATTTCTATTTCAGAATTTTCCTCATAACTACTGTTATATTCTTCTATTATATTCACAGTTTTTCCTAAATTATCTTGTTCCGATTCACTAGTACTTGTATTATTATTTGTAGACACAGTACTAGAAACTTCACTTGTATCCTTTTTTTTCTTTTAGCTTATTTAATTTCTTTTTCAATATTTCTATTTCTTTTTTATTTTCTTCTATTTTTTCATTTAATTCCTTTTTTGTTTGTCTTGAATCTCTTTTTACCTCTTTTAGTTCCTTTTTAGTTTCTTTATATTTATTTTTATATTTTTTATATTTTTCTAACCATTCTTCATTAGTATTTAATCGTAGTTTTTTATTCTCCGTTCTTATTTCTTCTACTTCTTCCTTTTGTTGTTCTAATTTTGACTTTAAATATTCTATCACAGTTGTATCAATCTTAAACTCAGCTTTAGTTTCACTAGTTGTTTCTTTTTTTAATAGTTCATACTTATATTTTTCTCTTTCTAAAATTTCTTTTCCATGATTCTTTAAAAATGTTATCACATTATATTCTTTTTGTTCTTTAGTTTCCATTAGAACTTTCCTTTTTTACTAAGTTGTCCCAAATTATCTAATACTTTTCCTATTGGTTCAGATATATTAGGTTTCATTTTACTTATATCTATCATCATTGGCTCATTAACTCTTCTCCATGCATTTATAGCTTTTAGTTCTGGCTTATTTGTAATTTCTTTTTCTGGTATAATTTTTTGTTTTCCTTCTTCTAATTTTATTAACTTGTCTAGTATCATTTTTAAAGTAGGTATTTCAGAATGATTCCATAAGCTTGTTAATTCTTCTCTTATTATTTGTCTCAAATTTTCGTGATTATCTTGTTTTTCTATCAGTCTCATTATTGCATTTAGTTTTTCCTTAACTATTATTTCTTCCCATAATTTTTTTATAAATTCTGAGTCTGACATTTTATTATTTGTTGATTCGCTTCTTCCAACCATTTCCAACATCTATCCAATATTTACTAGTATTTTTACTCCGTTCTTCTAATTTCTTAATATCATTTTCTAACTTTGTTTGTCTTTCTTTACATTCTAAGTATTTTATTTGTGAATCTATTTCGCTCTCTAACATACTCTATATCTTCTTTAACTTTTCTTTCTTATTTCTTAATTTTTCTTGTATATTCATAGTTTTTCTATAAATCTTTCTTTTCCTTGATCTATAATTTTTATTCCATTATTATTAATTTTATAATTTATCATTTTTAAGAAGTCGCTCCCTAATAATAATTCACTCGAACTATCATATTCTATTAATCCTATGTTTATATTATATTCCAAGTGTTAGGAATATGTGTATTAGTTTGATGATAAGTTAAGCAAAACACTTAAGTAGAAATCTAGTGTTTGTAGCCTCAACGGATAAGACCATCTTGGCTATCCGTTGAAGGAGTAGCCTTACTTAGCAATAAGTTTGGTATTGTAGCACATTTCAATCTCTGGTTTCAAGCTGTAATTCTTAGATGTTGTTAGGAAATAATCAGTCATGTTGACTACTAATGGATGTACAAATAGGAGGGCTAATTGTAAATATTTCATGCCTTGTAATTTTGTATAAGTGAAGAAGTGTCAACGGATATTGAAGACCTTCAACGGATAAGAAACAAAGCTTCAATGGATGTCTCTAATGCTTCAACGGATAAATATCCATCAACGGATAAGTGCTTCAACGGATAAAGCTTCAACTGCTAGAGCATCAACGGATAAAGCCATCAACAGATGAAAGCTTCAACGGATGCTCAGTCTCATAGCAGTTGATAGTGACAGTTAACAAAGCTGACAGAGGCACATGGATTGACAGAGATATGGTAGCCTATTTCAGGAACAGCAGAAAAAGCAGCCGTTTTTAGTCTGGTTCAAAATGGAAAGTCAACAGATAATTCCATATTCCACTGGATAAAAATGGAATAGAAACAAGTGGAGAACTATTTTCTTATTGTACTTTATCTTTGTCTTCACTTGTAAACTTGGTGGTATATAAACCAAGTAGTAGCTAGTAATTAGAAGTGAATTTTCCCTGAGCTGTTTAGAAATATCAAGAGAGAAAATCATCTAGTTTGTACTAGGAAGCAGCTGTGATTTAATTTTGAATCACAGATTTTCTGAAATAACACATCTCTGGTGGAACAACAAATCCACCAGAAAAGTTTTTAAGTTCTTTGTGTTCATTACATTTGTGTTTGAATATATATCTGTCTGCATCAGCTCCAAGCAATTCACACACATTTGATCACTCAAACACTTAGCCTTACAAACTGCTCAAAACTTGAAAAAGTTTTGAGATTTACATTCAACCCCCCTTCTGTAAATCTCATTGTTAGTCCACTGGGAATAACAATTGGTATCAGAGCAAGCTCTTAACATACAAAGAGTTTAAAGATCTATTCTGCTAACATCATGAGTGCACAGAAGAATCCTCCTGCTAACATCATGAATAGGAAGGATATTGGTGTAAAGATCCCAATCCTGGAAAAAGATAATTATCATCACTGGAAAGTGAAGATGCATTTACATCTTCTTTCTCAAGATGAAAGCTACATCAACTGTATTGAAAATGGTCCTCACATCCCTCACAAAGTAGCCACAGCTGCCACTGCAACAGTTGCTGTTGGACAGTCCATTCCCAAGCCAAAAGCAGAATGGACTATTGAAGACATAGAAAAAATCCGCAAGGATAAGAGAGCCATGAACATTTTGTTTTATGGCTTAGATCAAGATATGTTTGACAATGTCATCAATAGCCAAACTGCAAAGGAAGTTTGGGATACTGTACAAATCATCTGTGAAGGTACTGAGCAGGTCAGAGAAAACAAGATGCAGCTTCTTATTCAATAGTATGAATATTTTCACTTTGAAGAAGGTGAATCACTAAATGATACCTTCAACAGGTTTCAGAAACTGTTGAATGGATTAAAGCTGTATGGTAGAGTGTACCAAGTCAAGGATTCCAACTTAAAATTTCTTAGGTCTCTGCCAAAGGAGTGGACGCCCATGACTGTCTCCTTGAGAAATTCTCAAGATTATAAGAACTTCACACTTGAAAGATTATATGGAATTCTGAAGACTTATGAACTTGAAATGGAGCAGGATGAGCTGTTGGAAAAGAGAAAGAGAAAAGGAGGAACAGTTGCTCTTGTAGCTGACAGTGAGAAGATGGAAGCCAAGAATGAGGAGAAGACAATGCCAAGTCTCAAAATTGGTACAAGCAAATCAGAATCAAGCAAGGGTAAAGAGCAAGTTGCTGAGAATGAAGACAATTCCAGTCAGGATGAATCTGATGATATTGAAGAACATTTGGCCTTTCTGTCCAGGAGGTTTGCAAAAATAAAGTTCAGGAAAAACACTTCATTAAGCCAAACAAAAACATGGTGGACAAATCAAAGTTCAAATGTTACAACTGTGGCATTAGTGGACACTTTGCAAGTGAGTGTAGGAAGCCAAATTCTGAGAAAAAGAAATTTGAGCAAGTTGATTACAAAAAGAAGTATTTTGATTTGCTCAAACAAAAGGAAAGAGCTTTTCTCACTCAAGATGATTGGGCAGCAGATGGGGTAAATGAAGATGATGATATGGAATATGTCAACCTAGCCCTGATGGCTAATTCTGATGAAAATGAAACTAGTTCATCAAGCAACCAGGTAATTACTACTGATCTCTCTCAGCTTTCTAAACATGAATGTAATGAAGCCATAAATGATATGACCAATGAATTATATCATTTGCGTGTTTCCCTTAAATCACTAGCAAAAGAAAACACTAGGATCAAGGAGAATAATGTGTTTTTAAGTTATAGGAATGCTGTGTTAGAGGATCAGGTAATTGAGCTTGAAAAGATGAAACTTAAATGCTTGCCTGTTGAGAGTGAACTAGCAGAAGCTGTTAAGAAAGTAGAAATTCTTTCTACACAGTTAGAAAGTGAGCAAGAGGTAATCAAGGCCTGGAAAACATCTAGGGATGTTAGTATTCAGATTGCAAAGGTTCATGGAATTGAATCATTCTGTGAGGATGCCTGGAAGAAAAACAAAAAGGAGTTAGAATTAATTGATGGATTGTCAACGGATGTGGAATCAACGGATGATGAAAGTTATCCGTTGAAGGAAGAAAAGGAGCATCCGTTGAAGGCTCATCAATTAAAACAGGCAAGTTCTGTTAAAAATAAAAATCTCAATAAAAAGAATGATTCAACTCTCAAGAACTTTGTCAAAGAAGGAGCTAGCACATCCAGAGATGTCAATAAGGTGAATATAGGACACATGACTTTAGATCAAATAAAAGATAGGCTTAAGTTGGTTGAGGATAAGAAGGAAACTAAAAGAAAATCTAAAAGAAATGGGAAGGTAGGGATCAATAAACATAACAATTACACACCGGATAAGTATGCTCCTAGAAAAAGCTGTGTGCATTGTAAAAGTGTTAATCACCTATCTGATAATTGCAAATCTATTAAAAATGCTCCCATGCCTTCAAATCCCTCCATGTCTAACATGTCTATGTCACCTCTGCATGCTATGCCTGTTATGTCTCACCAGAATCCCCATGCACATTTTGCAAACATGCCATACATTAACAATCCCTACTTTACTGCATTTAGTATGCCTCAAATGCCATACAATATGCCTATGTGGAATAACATGTTTGCACAACCTATGCCTTATCCAATTCAATCAAATGTGTTAAATGATTCTGTGACTAACCCTACACTTCAACCAACCACATCTGAGACCAAGGTTGACCTAAAGTTACCTAAGTCAAAAGATGCAGGAGGAATGAAGTCTAGGAAAAAGACTAACAAGGCTGGACCCAAGGAAACTTGGGTACCAAAATCAACTTGATTGATTTTGTTATGTGCAGGGACAAAGAAGAAATCTATGGTACTTGGACAATGGTTGTTCAAGACACATGACAGGAGATTTCACCCTGCTCACAGAGTTTAAGGAAAGAGCTGGCCCTAACATAACCTTTGGAGATGACAGCAAAGGATTCACTATGGGATATGGCTTGATTTCAAAAAAAATGTCATCATTGATGAAGTTGCACTGGTTGATGGTCTCAAACACAATTTATTGAGCATCAGTCAACTATGTGACAGAGGGAATACTGTTTCCTTCAATTCTGAAGCCTGTATTGTCACAAGTAAAAAGGACAATAAAGTGGTTCTAACTGGAGTTAGAAAAGGGAATGTGTACTTAGCTGATTTCAACTCTACAGATGCAGAATCCATAACTTGTCTTCTCAGCAAAGCAAGTCTAGTTGAAAGTTGGCTATGGCACAAGAAGCTGTCCCATTTGAATTTCAAGACAATGAATGATCTAGTCAAAAAGGACTTAGTTAGAGGAATGCCTCTAGTGGAATTCACAAGGGATGGGCTGTGTGATGCTTGTCAGAAAGGAAAGCAAAAGAAAGTATCATTCAGTAAGAAGCTTGAATCAACAATTGATGAACCACTACAACTTCTACACATGGATCTTTTTGGACCAGTCAATGTACTATCAATTTCAAGGAAAAGATACTGCCTAGTGATTGTAGATGATTTCTCAAAGTTTTCATGGGTTTATTTTCTTAAATCAAAGGATGAAGCTAGTGAAATCATCATCAATCATATCAAGCAAGTCAACAATCATCATGATTTCAAAGTAAGGAATATTAGGAGTGACAATGGAACTGAGTTCAAGAATTCATCCATGAAGTTGTTCTGTGAAGAAAGTGGGATCATGCATGAGTTCTCAGCTCCAAGAACTCCACAACAAAATGGTGTGGTGGAAAGGAAGAACAGATCACTAATTGAAGCTGCAAGGACAATGCTTGAAGAGTCAAAACTCCCAACTTATTTTTGGGCTGAGGTTGTTAACTGTGCATGCTACACTCAGAATATTTCTCTAATCAATCAAGCAAAATGCATGACTCCCTATCAATTATTCAAGAGAAGAAAACCAACTTTAAACTTTCTACATGTCTTTGGTTGCAAATGCTACATCTTAAGGAATCAATCTGATCACAAAGGGAAGTTTGATGCAAAGGCTGATGAAGGAATATTTGTTGGTTATTCTGCTGGTAAATCATATAGGGTCTACAATCTAAGAACCAACATTGTCATGGAATCTGTACATGTTGTGTTTGATGATAAAAAGATTGATGGACTAACAGATGAGGGACATCATGAAGGACTCAAATTTGACAAGATTGAGATATACTGTGATGATAGTGAAAGTGAGAATCATGAAGAAGGCATATCAAGAAGAATTCAGAATCTGCCTTTGGATAATGCACAGAATGCTGCATCCGTTGAAAGTCATAACTCAGCTTCCGTTGAAAGAAGTATTGCAGCATCCGTTGAAAGACAAAGTGCATCATCCGTTGAAGTTCATAATGAAGCATCCGTTGATCGCAGTCTGTCAACGGATAATCAATTCACTTCATCAGTTGATAGAGCTCCCAATTCCTTTCAAAGGATCAGCAACTCAGGGGGAGTTTCAACAAATCAACATTCTATCTCACATCATGACAATACTGAGGCAACCTCATCTAGGGCTAATCTACCACCTCAAAGGAAATGGACCAAGAATCACCCTTTTGAACTAATCATTGGTGATGCTACATCAAAAGTACAAACTAGAAGGGCTACTCAAGATGAATGTCTGTATAGTAGCTTTCTATCACAGGAGGAACCTAAGAGAGTGGAAGAAGCTCTATTGGATCCAGATTGGATTTTAGCAATGCAAGAGGAGCTAAACCAATTTGAAAGGAACAAAGTATGGAAGCTAGTACCCAAGCCAAAGAACAAGAGTTCCATTGACACAAAATGGGTATTCAGAAACAAGATGGATGAAAATGGCATTATCATAAGGAATAAAGCCAGATTGGTTGCTAAAGGCTATTCTCAACAAGAGGGAATAGATTTTAATGAAACATTTGCTCCAGTGGCCAGACTTGAAGCCATCAGAATCTTTCTAGCCTATGCAGCTAATGCCAATTTCAAAGTCTATCAGATGGATGTCAAGAGTGCATTTCTAAATGGGGAATTGGAGGAAGAAGTTTATGTAAGCCAACCTCCAGGTTTTGAAGATCAAAATGTTCCAGACCATGTGTATTATCTGTTGAAAGCACTCTATGGACTAAAGCAAGCACCTAGAGCCTGGTATGAGACTTTGTCAAAGTTCCTTCTAGATAATCATTTTACAAGAGGTACTGTTGACAAAACTCTCTTCTTTAGAAATGTTAATGGCTCTAAGATACTTGTACAAATTTATGTAGATGATATTATATTTGGATCTACAGATGATAAGCTTTGTAAAAAGTTTGCTAAATTAATGCAAAGTAAATATGAAATGAGCATGATGGGCGAGCTAACTTACTTTCTTGGTTTACAAGTTAAACAAGTTAGTGGTGGAATTTTCATTAGTCAAACTAAATATATTTATGATCTTTTAAAGAAGTTTGACTTAATGGATTGTTCACCTGCAAAAACTCCCATGGCCACTGCCACTAAGCTTGAATTAAACAAGGCTGAAAAGTCTGTGGATATTACAAGTTATAGAGGCATGGTTGGCTCACTTTTATATTTAACTGCTAGTAGACCTGATATAATGTTTTCTACATGTCTCTGTGCTAGATTTCAAGCTGACCCTAAAGAATCCCACTTAGTGGCTATTAAAAGAATTTTCAGATATCTCAAGGGGACTCCAAATCTAGGAATTTGGTACCCTAGAGAGTCTGGTTTTGATCTAATTGGCTACTCAGATGCAGATTATGCAGGTTGCAAAATAGACAGGAAAAGCACAACAGGCACCTGTCAATTTCTACGGAACAAGCTTGTATCATGGTTCAGCAAGAAGCAGAATTCTGTTTCCACATCAACAGCTGAAGCTGAGTACATTGCAGCTGGTAGTTGCTGTGCACAAATACTATGGATGAGGAACCAGTTATTTGACTATGCACTCAAGAACCAAGCACATTGATATCAAGTACCACTTCATTAGGGAACATGTGATGAAAGGTACAGTGGAACTTCATTTTGTTCCAAGTGAAAAGCAGATTGCAGACATATTTACCA
This sequence comes from Apium graveolens, assembly GCF_009905375.1. Lineage (NCBI taxonomy): Eukaryota > Viridiplantae > Streptophyta > Magnoliopsida > Apiales > Apiaceae > Apium > Apium graveolens. The sequence continues at coordinate 31,315 of NW_027418269.1, read as the reverse complement.
AGCCACTTGATGAATCAACATTCACAAGATTAGTAAGTGAGTTAGGTATGCTTAACTATTCATAATCTATGTCATCTATGTAATCTGTCTTGTAGCCTGAAATGAATTTGCTGCAAGAACAAAGTTGGCTTTAATCAAGACTTATCCTGTCAACGGATATTCCCTATCCGTTAAAAGCCAAAATTGTTCTATCAACGGATATTCGTCATCCGTTGAAAGACAAATACATTTCTGGTAATTTTATCCTTCAACGGATAAAATGGTGTTGTTCATCAACGGATAACTGTTTACCTTATCCGTTGATGTGTCACGTCAGTTACTATAAGTAAGTCACAGCCGTTGATTCTTTTACTCAACCGTTGATACAGATATACAGTGTTGTATGTATTTGTATGTACGGTAGTTTTCAGAATTTCTACAGTTTTATTTATTCTTGAACGGCTATCACTTACTTAAAAGTATCATTTAATCATTTTATTTACGTTTTAATTCAAGAAAGTATAAAAGCCCAATTGAACTCTTATTCTCACTTTACGCTTTTTTGCAATTCTTATTCTCTTTCTCTCTAAATTTTCAAGTTTTTCTCTGCAACCTCTACTCACAACAATGGCACCAGTAGTCAAAATTATGTCTCAAACAGGATTTGTTTATGAAAAGAATAATTTCATAGCCTTGGTTGAAAAGAATGAAGCCCATTCTGATTATCACAAGATGATGGACTTCATCAAAAACTGCAAACTAAGCTATGCAATGCTGGAAGCCCCAACCATCTACTGTGAGGTGATTGAGGAGATTTGGACAACTGCAGAGTTCAACTCCACAGATATGACTATTGCCTTCTCTCTCAAAGGTAAGGACTATTGCATTAATTGTGATGATATACAATCTTGCTTTAAGTTGCCTGAGAATAATGCCATGACACCACATACTGATAAAGATGTCTCTGCAATGCTAGATTCCATAGGCTATGCTTTTGATTCTGCTAGTTTAGGTAGTATTAGAAGGAAAGGCCTTAGGAAAGAATGGAGTTTTCTTGGAGATGCCTTTATTAAGGTTTTCTCTGGGAAGATTAGCAATTTTGATGCTATCACTTCATCTCTTGTTAATATGCTCTATATGCTAGTTTCTGACAGGTATTTAATTTTAGCAACTGTGTTATGCTAGAATTAGGTTCCAGATTAGGTAACAAAGCTAATAGACCACATAACATCTACTATGCTAGATTCTTTATGTTATTGGCTAACCATGTTGCTGAAGGTTTGGTTGTATCAAATGAGAATAATAAACTCAAATGTCGGGCACAAGAGAAAAGGGTCCTTGCAGACCTTTTGAGAATGAACCTCAACAGCCAGGTGCCATTGGTATACTTGCCAATCATGGATGCACCACAGGTAAGTGAGGTAAACACTTCTATAACTCCTACTACTTCATACCCCACTATTTCTTTGCCTTCTAGTGTGGCTATGGAACCTGTGTCTTTGTCCAAACAGGCTCCTACCAAGGCCACCAAATCTAAAGTTTCCAAAGTCAAGTCAAAGAAACCTACCTCTGTTGTTTCTCGAAAGACAACAGTTGTAACAACTACCATAAACCCTGAAGGGAGTGAACAGGGTGTGAGTGGTGAGGGGAGGGGTGAACATCAAAAAGCCCCCCAGGATAAGGTGGGAGAGGTGAGTGGTACCCAAATCAGCCAAGCCACAGTCTCTCAAAAGACTGTGGTGGTTCAAAAGGAGTCCAGCACATCCCTAGTTGCATCCTCCCAAAAGGATGTAACTATTGAAAATAGTCCCCAACCAGGGACATAGAACAAAAGAGGGAGGGACACTGAAGCCACACATTCACCATTTAAAGCCTTTTCAAGGAAGAAGAAGGCCAAGACCCTAGTTTCCACACAAGGGACACACACAGCACAGATACATCCACCTGTATCTGTGCCTTCTCAAATTCAGCTTGATGTGATTCCAGTAAATGTGGAATCACAGCCCCATTCTCTCAATATAGAAACACACCATTCATCAAACTCTCCAACACCCTCTCTGGATGTGGATATGATATTCACATCAATTCCTGATTCTCCCTCATTAAAACTCAGGGAGGAGCCCCACTCAAAACCTGGTGATCATCATCTTTTAGATGATTTGTTGGATCATCAGCCAATTCTTTCAGATGTAGTTGCAGAATCTGTGTCACCACACTTAAAATCAATCCACACAGATTCAACAATTATGACACTTTCTATATCTACATCTTTTCCTTCTTCAACGGATATCTCTCATCCGTTGATAAGTGGTTGTTCTTCAACGGATAAGCTTAACAGCAGTTATCCGTTGATACCATCAGTTTCCACTTCAACGGATATTCCCTATCCGTTGATGGTCTCTACACACTTAACAGAATCAATTCCAACTGTAGAGGACATGGCAACTGTACAATCACTTTTAGGTTTGAGGGAAGGGAGTGATCTTTTGAGTGAGAGGCTGGGTTGTTCCCAGGCAAAAGGAGAGGTTGAGAGTCACCAAATGCATGCTATTTCTTCCAGCATGGCAAAAGTGAGTGAGAGGAGTGCCACCTTAGAAGGTGAAGGTGAGGGTGTGAGGGTGTGTGTGAGCCAGGGGGAGCCCCTGATGCAAGAACAGAGAGAAATTGAGAGAAAGGCAGGTATAGAAGCTATAAGGGTGGATCCAGCCATTGCTAGTTAGTTAATGAAAGTGGATGATGCGGACAAGGGAAGACAATTCCAGCAACATTACAAAGCTGTCATTGATAACATTTCCTTGGATGATAACACCTTTACTCACCCTGTTTCAGCCTATCAATTATTGGCTGCACAGGGCAATGTGGAGGCAGAACAGACACTACACATTGTACACACTTCAGAATCTCTTCTCAGAGACAAAACTGTTGTCAACAGGCTGCCTTCTCAAGCTGGAGAGCCATCTGAAGAATTTGGAGTAAATTCTAATGATGATGACTCTGATTCTTTGAATGAGAGCATGAACTTAGGGGGAGTAGCAGGCCCAAGTTCTGTTCCTGATCTTCCTGCATGGGCATGGGCAAAACCATCAACACCAGGAGAGTTTGGTGTCACTTTGGTCAGACAAGTCAAGACAATTCAAAAGGCCCTTCAGGAGACTCAAGATGCTGGTACCAAGGCAATTCTTCATGCTCATCTGGAATCTCTGCATCTCTTGCAGTTACAACATTACCAGCAAAATCTAAGTGTGGATGAGCTCAAGCAGGAGATTGCTGATCTGAAATCCTACACTGCTGAGAAATTGGATTCCCTTATACCCTATGGTACTATGCAAGATTTGTTGGGGAGACTGAAGAAAGCATCTGATGCTGACAAGAAGCTGGCCAGGTTGGCAGATAGGGTTCAGATCATTGAAGACTCTATGGTCACCATTCTTCAGAATCAACAAACTCAAACAAATCTACTCATACAGCTGGCTAAAGCACAAGGCTTGACCCCTACCCTTGATGATAACAAAAAGGGGGAGAATAAAGGGGAAGGGGAAGGAGAGCCATCTACAACAGTTCAGATTTCTCAAGTGCTAGTTCCTGTCATCACAACTTCTCCAACTATTCAAGTTAAAGAAAAGCTATATGGAATTGATCTAATCCAGATAGCAGCAGCTGAATTGCAAGTCAAAGAGCAAAGGAAGAAGATTGATGAAAAGATGCAACTAATATTTGGTTCTACAACTTCTCAATCACAATCTGTGAAGCATAGCACAAAAGTGGAATCAATTATTATGGAACTCAAGCCAGTAGGGAGGCATAAGGATGGAGAAACTTCTTCCAAAGATCTGCAACCTATGGTTCTCAATCCCAACAACAGATCCAATAAGGACTCCACAAAGAATCCTCTAAAAGAGGTGGATTTCCCTCTTCCAAAAGCTGATGAAGATAAGCTTTTAGGTAGAAGTATTGCATATCTCAAAGAAACCATGGATGAGGCTGTAAGGAGAAACATGGCTATTATCTTCAGAGAGGGAAAGAGCATATGTGTGATGCAAGGACATCCCAAATTCTCAATAGCCAAGAGGGAAGAAACCAAAAGGTTGAAGGAAGAAGCCAAACAGCTAAAGGCTGACAAAAGAGCACAAGCAAGGTCTGAAAAACAGCTAAAGTCAAGTCAAGCTGAAGAACAAAAAGAAATTGAAGACAAAGGTGAAGATGAAGCTATGGGGGACATGGTTGGTACTGAGATGGAGGAAAGAAGTAAGGAAGAATGGCAGAAAGGGAAAAGAAAGAAGGTCAATGCAAAGAGAAAGAAGGTAGATAAGACTGAAGATACCCAATCAATATCCAAACCACTACCTTCTATTCCTGTACCAATTGTACCTGACCCCTTCATGAATATTCATGGTGAAACAATCATTCCCAAGGAGGAACCAATTGATTGGGACACCATCAAATTGCCCACCTTCCTAACCTCTTTTACACCATCAAAGAAGCAGAAAAGAAGAATCAAATCAACACCCTCTAAAGCCTCAATCAAATTCACACAGAAGCCTAAGCCTAAACCTCAAACCTCTAAAGATGATTATGTTCACATCTGTGACATAAAAGAATTTTCAGACATTGAACTCTATCTGGATGAGCTGGAGGATGTAAGGGGAATAGCTGCCTACAGACAGCTACCAGAAAGACTAGTGTTCAAATACAAAGGAGCTGGGGAAAGAACATGGGCTCTTCACAGAATTCTGAATGAAGGCTACTCTACCTTGATTAGAGTCTACTCAGCCATACAAAAGGATTATGGCTTTACCAGGACTGCCAAGACTGAGATTCTCAACAAGATTGCCAACATAAGGAAAACTTGGAGGGAGCCCAATGCCTTGCCTAGAACTTTACTCATTCAAGAGAGAGGTATTACAATTCACAAATCACCTCATTGGTTGATGGAGTTCAGAGACAACAAAAGAGTCAGAAGATTTTTCAGAATTAAAGATCAGCTAAAGATTACCAGTAATGAAACTCTCAAGGATATGCAATCTAAGTTAGATATCAATGAAGAAGATGAAGCTGAATTCTACAGACAACTTCAACTTCAAATAGAGGAGAATGACAGGAGGCTAGGAAAGAAAACCAGGGATCAAAGGAAAAGAAAGTAATTTGCTCAGGCTAAAGGAGCACCCTTGGAAACAATGTATTTTTTCAATTTCATCTCAGCATATACACTTTTGTAGCACTTTTGAATTTCTGCTTTGTTACAGTTTATATATTTGTTAAGTGTTTTGTTATCATCAAGCTAAACCCAAATTTATGCCTACAGTTCTAGTAGACATAAATAGGGGGAGATTGTTAGGAATATGAGTATTAGTTTGATGATAAGTTAAGCAAAACACTTAAGTAGAAATCTAGTGTTTGTAGCCTCAACGGATAAGACCATCTTGGCTATCCGTTGAAGGAGTAGCCTTACTTAGCAATAACTTTGGTATTGTAGCACATTTCACTCTCTGGTTTCAAGCTGTAATTCTTAGATGTTGTTAGGAAATAATCAGTCATGTTGACTACTAATGGATGTACAAATAGGAGGGCTAATTGTAAATATTTCATGCCTTGTAATTTTGTATAAGTGAAGAAGTGTCAACGGATATTGAAGACCTTCAACGGATAAGAAACAAAGCTTCAATGGATGTCTCTAATGCTTCAACGGATAAGTGCTTCAACGGATAAAGCTTCAACTGCTAGAGCATCAACGGATAAAGCCATCAACGGATGAAAGCTTCAACGGATGCTCAGTCTCATAGCAGTTGATAGTGACAGTTAACAAAGCTGACAGAGGCACATGGATTGACAGAGATGTGGTAGCCTATTTCAGGAACAGCAGAAAAAGCAGCCATTTTTAGTCTGGTTCAAAATGGAAAGTCAACAGATAATTCCATATTCCACTGGATAAAAATGGAATAGAAACAAGTGGAGAACTATTTTCTTATTGTACTTTATCTTTGTCTTCACTTGTAAACTTGGTGGTATATAAACCAAGTAGTAGCTAGTAATTAGAAGTGAATTTTCCCTGAGCTGTTTAGAAATATCAAGAGAGAAAATCATCTAGTTTGTACTAGGAAGCAGCTGTGATTTAATTTTGAATCACGGATTTTCTGAAATAACACATCTCTGGTGGAACAACAAATCCACCAGAAAAGTTTTTAAGTTCTTTGTGTTCATTACATTTGTGTTTGAATATATATCTGTCTGCATCAGCTCCAAGCAATTCACACACATTTGATCACTCAAACACTTAGCCTTACAAACTGCTCAAAACTTGAAAAAGTTTTGAGATTTACATTCAACCCCCCTTCTGTAAATCTCATTGTTAGTCCACTGGGAATAACACCAAGTCTAATATTTTAAATTTTAAATTAGTACATTTAGTAATAAATATTTCTCTATCATTTTCTGCATATCTGTAAGTCTGAGGTTCTATCCATTTACAATTTTCTTCATTTACCTTGCTTATATGAATAAAACTTTTGGTAGCTCCTGTATTAATTTCTGCTATACAGTCTCTTGTTATTGTTTCGCCAAATATTATTATTTTTATTTTCAAACTATCAGTATCTATCTTTATTAAATCTATCTTTCTACTCGTCATACTCATTGATCTAATTAATCTTATAGGATTTTGTTCTTTTCTAAAACTTAATCTAGATCCTTCTAATATTGGTTTAATTCTTTGCCTTGGAATCATTTGTCTATTACTAAAATCTATTGTAATTTCTTCTGGGATTGTTATTTGAGATTCTTCTCTATGTTCAATTTTTTCTAATATATCATTATATAACTTTGGTACTATTATTCCTAATTCCATTTGTTTCTTTACGTGATGGTTTCCAGTCATAGCATAAACCATTTTGGTTTCTATACTAATAACTTTACTTCCTTTTTGCATTTTTATTCCATCTAACTTATAGTATAATGTTAAAGATCTTTCTTTATTTTCATCCCTTAGTGATATACTGAAATCGGGTTGTATTATAAATTTTAATTTCTGATATATCAAGTTCCCTTTTATTACCGCTATTAATGAATCTTGTATATTTCCTATTATTCTATCATCCAGTACATATATCTGTATAGGAGTATCGATATTTTTCTGAAAATATGCTTTTATTGTAAATTCTATTGCTCCAAAATATATATTTTTTAGTTTATTTGCTTCCATTTGTTTTAATTTGGATAATTCTCTTTTTATTAATCCATCCGTTATTAAATTTATTCTTGTTTTTCCATTTATTGTATCTATATCTATTACATTCTCATGTTTTTGGGCTATATGCCTAACTTCCTTATTTCTTTCAAAATATGATGTCTTGAATATCTTTTTTATAGTTAATTCTTCTGTTTCACTTTGAATTTGATTATATATATCTGGTTTAAAACTTAGGGTTTGTGATGTTCCTCCTTCGTATTCATCCATTTGATAATATATATCTTATTTTTCACTTATTTCTTCTAATGACATTTTATCCATCTATATTTTATCCAGTTATATTATTTGTTAAAATTATTCTTTTAAGTCCTTGTATTCTTAGTTTATCATTTCTAAATGTTATTATCATATTTCCAAGTTGTTGGTATATTCTCATAATTTCTACGATATTCTCTCTTGTCCATGTTATTTTATTTTTTCTTTCTAGTAATTTTTTCAGATCTATTTCTAATTTTTCTTGATTTTTTATTAATTGTTTTAGTTTTCTATTAAATCTAGTTATTGCATTTGGATCTGTCCAATTCATTTAATTTTTTGTCTTAAATCGTCTATTAATCTATATTGTTCAGTTAATACTTCTTTTAAGTCTTTTATTTCGATTTCTAAATTAGTTTCTTTAATAAATTTTTCTCGTTTTAATAAAAGTTTTTCTTCCTCTAGTCTTCTAATTTTTTCATCTCTTTCTTCTAACGTTGTTCGTAACATAGCTATAATATCTAATTTTTCATTTATTATTTGCATGCTTATCTTACAACTTTCAATATGTTGATTTATTAGCCTGTTATATGTTGGTTCTTTATCAGCTATATACTGAATTGATCGTATCCTCAAATCTTCCATAAGTCAAATTCCTTGTATAAAATTTTCTTACACATCTGTTGTGTTGCTTTGTTTTCTACTATAAATAAAATTAATAGAGTTGCTATTATTTTAGATTTATATTCTTTATTCATTTCTCTATTTATTCTTGCCGGAGGTCTCATTTAACCTTCAAATTTTATTTCATTTTTACTATTCATGTAACTTTTACTATTCATTAGTTACTATTCACTGTCTACTATTCACGGCTACTATTCACGGCTACTTTTGCTACAATGTTTTTACTGTTCATCTCTCGCCTATTACTGGCTCTGATACCAATTTCTGGGGGTAGGTTTCTATTCTGGATCGTTTATATATCTAACAACCCTAAAGAGGGAAGGCGCATTAAAACCTATTCGTTTTTGTCTACTGCTTACTACATGCGAAGAATAACCATATTAATCGATACGAATATGTTTGCGCTCTCAAAACTCTCAACTTTTCTCTGCAACCTCTACCCACTACAATGGGACCAGTAGTAAAGATAATGTCCCAGTCCGGATTTGTCTATGAGAAAAACAATTTCATAGCTTTGGTGGAAAAGAATGAAGCCCACTCAGATTATCACAAGATGATGGAATTCATCAAAAACTGCAAACTAAGCTATGCAATGCTGGAAGCCCCAACTATTTACTGTGAGATAATTGAGGAGATTTGGACAACTGCAGAGTTCAACCCCACTGATATGACCATCTATTTCACTCTCAAAGGTAAAGATTACTGTATTAACTGTGATGATATACAGTCTTGTTTCAAACTACCTGAGAACAATGCCATGACACCACACACTGATAATGATGTATCTAGCATGATAGATTCCATAGGCTATTCTTTTGATTCTGATAGTTTAGGGAGTATTAGAAGAAAAGGCCTTAGGAAAGAATGGAGTTTTCTTGGTGATGCCTTTATCAAGGTTTTCTCTGGGAAAATTAGTAATTTTAATGCAATAACTTCATCTCTAGTTAATATGCTCTATATGCTAGTTTCTGATAGGTATTTTAATTTTAGCAACTATGTCATGCTAGAATTGGGTACCAGGTTAGGTAACAAAGCTAATAGACCTCATAACATCTACTATGCTAGATTCTTTATGTTATTGGCTAACCATGTTGCTGAAGGTTTGGTCATAACCAATGAGAGTAATAAACTCAAATGCTGGGCACAAGAGAAAAGGGTCCTTACAGACCTTTTGAGAATTAACCTCAACAATCAGGTGCCAGTGGTATATTTACCTATAATGAATGCACCTCAGGTAAGTGAGGTAAATACTTCTTCAACTCCTACTACTTCCAACCCCATTATTTCTTTGCCTTCAAGTGTGGCTATGGAAACTGTGTCCTTGTCCCAACAGATTCCTACCAAAGCCACCAAACCTAAAGTTTCAAGACTAAAGTCAAAGAAAACCACCTTTGTTGTTTCACAAAAGACAACAGTTGTAACAACTACCATAAACCCTGAGGGGAGTGAATAGGGTGTGAGTGGTGAGGGGAGGGGTGAACATCAAGAAACCCCCAAGGATAAGGTAGGAGAGGTGAGTGGTACCCCAGCTAGCCAAGCCACAGTTTCTCAAAAGACTGTGGTGGTTGAAAAGGATTCAAACTCATCCCTAGTTGCATCCTCCCAAAAGGGTGCAGCTATTGAAAATAGTCCCCAACCAGGGACAAAAAACAAAAGAGGGAGGGACACTGAAGCCACACACTCACCTGTAAAAGCCTTTACAAGAAGAAAGAGGATCAAAACCTCAGTTTCCACACAGGGTGCACACACTGCACAGATACACCCACCTGTATCTATGCCTTCTCAAATTCAGCTTGATGTGACTCCAACAAATAAGGAGTCACAGCCCCATTCTCTCAAACTTGACATACATCAATCACCAAATTCTCCATCACCATCTCTGGATGTGGACACGATATTCACATCAATTCCTGATTCTCCCTCTTTACAACTCAGGGAGGAGCCCACTCAAATACTAGTGATCATCATCTCTTAGATGATTTGTTGGATCATCAGCCAATTCTTTCAGATTTGGTTGAAGAATCTGTGTCCCCTAAATTAAAATCAATCCACACAGATTCAACAATCATGTCATTTTCAATTTCTACTTATTTTCCTTGTTCAATGGATATTTCTCATCCGTTGACAAGTGGTTGTTCTTCGACGGATAAGCTTAACAGTAGTTATCCGTTGATACCATCAGTTCCTACTTCAACGGATACTCCCTATCCGTTGATAGTCTCTACACAAATAACTGAATCAATTCCAAGTGTAGAAGACATGGTTATTGTACAATCACTTCTAGGATTAAGGGAAGGGAGTGATAATTTGAGTGAGAGGCTGGGTTGCTCCCATGCAAGAGGAGAGCTTGAGAGTCTAAATATGCATGCTATTTCTTCCAGCGTGGCAAAAGAAAGTGAGAGGAGTGCCACCTTAGTAGGTGAGGGTGAGGGTGCGAGGAGTGTGAGCCAGGGGGAGCCCCTGATGCAAGAAAAGATAGAAATTGAGAGAAAAGCAGGTACAGAAGGTATAAGGGCGGATCCAACCATTGCCAATGAGTCAATGATTGTGGATGATGCTGAAAAGGAAAAACAATTTCAGCAACATTACAAGGCTGTAATTGATAACATTTCCTTGGATGCTGACACTTTTACTCATCCTGTGTCAGTCTATCAATTATTGGCTACTCAGGGCAATGAGGAGGCATAAAAGAATTTAAACCTAGTGCATACTTCAGAATCTCTACAAAGGGATAAAGCTGCTGTCAACTTGATGCCTTCTACAGCTGGTGAGCCATCTGAAGAATTTGGAGTAAATTCTAATGATGATGACTCTGTTTCATTTGATGGAAGCATGAACTTAGGGGGAGATGAAGGCCCAAGTTCTATTCCAGATTTACCTGAATGGGCTTTGACAAAGGAGTCAACACCAGGACAATTCAATGTCTCCTTAGTCAAACAAATCATGTCAATCCAAAGAGCCATTCAGAACACCTCCAATGCTGGTACCAAGGCTCTTCTTTAAGCCCACCTAGATTCTCTACATCTCATGAAGCTACAACAATTAAGGCCGAATCTGAATGTGGATGAGCTCAAGAGGGATATAGCTGACTTAAAGTCCTACAATTCTGAAAAGCTGGATTTAGTCATGCCCTATGGTACCATGCAGGACTTGTTACTGAGACTAAGGAGAGAATCAGATGCTGAAAAGAGGCTGGCCAAGTTGGAGGACAGAGTTCATGTCATTGAAAACTCTGTGGTCACCATTCTTCAAAATCAACAGTCTCAGACAAGTCTACTCATGCAGCTGGCTAAAGCACAAGTGTTAGGTCTCAATATGTTTGTAGAAGGGGGGTTGAATACAAACAATACCGTTTAATCGAATAAAATGCGGAATAAAAAGGTGAAACAAAATTCAAGTTAAATAAAATTATTATTAAACTTGAAAGGTGTTACAACACGGTATCGTTTACAAGGGATTAATCTCAAATCAATTATTACAAATCTAGAATAAATTCGACATGAACTTTTTCTATTTTTGCAATAAAAAGATCAAATGCTAAAAGCGATTTGAGATTAAGTTCTAGGGATTTCGATCCGCTAGATAGTTACACAAGAACAAGAAAAGTATTTCTAGTGGATTGGATTTAACAATAAATACTAGAAATAAATGATCTGTGAATTTGCAATAATTTCTCTGCAGGTTTCTTTTATTCTGTGTTCTGCTGTTGAATATTCAATGCTGTGTGTTCTGCTGAAAATGATCTGCTTTCTGTTGTTTAAGTAAACAAAACAATCCAATTGAATCAGCAAGACTTTCGGCAAGACAATCAAATGAACTGGCATGACAATCCATTTGAACTGGTAGGACTTTCGCCAAGACAATCCAAATGAACTAGCATGACATTCGGTATGACTATTGATTGTCATACCGATTGTCTTCCTAATATAAAAGATAGTCTTGCTGGATTAAAGCAGATTTTAATCAAATAATAATTCTGAATTAATTAATAAATTAATTCAATTAATCAATAAATTAATCTTTGCAGATTTAATTTATTTTCTTAATTAAATTATATGGCTTAATTAATTAATAGAGAATTAATACCAATCTTGAGCAGCAACCATTCCTCCAAAAATCTTCTGAAAATCACTGTCAATTACGAATCAATTCCACCACTTCAATGTTGACACTCGATGTACTGTCTGGTTCATGAGTGACTAACTTCTGTGACGTTTCTTCATGCCTGGACCTTGATACTCTTGATTTTCTTCAGACCAAATCCTTGTAATTAATTGATACCCTGACGAGATCTCTATCACTTGATTAAATCCACAATCTTGATTTATATCACTGAGGCTTGATCTATTTCTTGAGCTTCTTCCAGTGAATTAAGTCATCAAGTCTGTAGATGAACAATGTTACTTAATCCTTTGACATATGTTACTCTTTGAGATCTCTCTGACGATAGATCCACTATTTACTTATTACATTCTTATTTGAGTTGAGTTAAATCCTCGAATAAACAAATAGGCTATAACAAATGCCTTTCAATCTCCCCCTATTTGCTTGTTAGACAATAACAACAAATACCTAGAGGATAACTCAACTAACAAATAAGAAAAATATATAAACAGTAATGCAAAGTAAATAGCAGAAAAGTTCTGGATTATATTTAACATTTTCCAGATCCCAAAAGAAATTTACAAGTGAATACAAGATAGATGTTCCTCTAGCCTGAACATATAACTACATTAGTCTCTCTTGATTCATAAAGCTCTAATCATATTACATTGTGTTTTGAGCTAATTGAATTCAGTTGTCCTCTCTTCTGACTTCACCTTCTTCTAAATCTTGAAGCAACTCCTTGTCAAAGACACGATCCTTTTCTGAAGTGAAGCTGTCTGGTCTAACTGGTTGAACTCCAACTGTCTTTAGCTTATTCTTGAGTTGATTGTACCTTTTAATATTCTTTTCACAATAAGCTTGAATCAGATCAGCTGCTTGAGTTTTCAACATGGATGAATATCCAGCAGTTCTTAAGTGATATTCCATCCAGACCAGATGCTTAGTTGAGTAGTCTTTAAGAGATTGTGAATCGAGCTGGCAGATTTGAAGACAGCCAGACTTAAAGAATCTTACCTGATGAGGATTGTTGACCACGTGAGGACTAGCCCTGCTGGCAAACTCTTTGAGCCTTTCTCGAAGAACTTCATTCAATTCTGAGCTTCTTTTTACTTTGTTGAGAAGAACCCAAATCTCTGACAAAGAACGATTCTCAAACAGATGAAGTGACACCTTGAAAGATCCTTCGCTCTGACAATATACAAATATGCTCATCTCATTTAGGGATCTGTCAAAGGCAGCTGTGATCCTTGAGACTTCAGTCTTTATAGCATTTATGTACATGTCATTGTTTGGATTAGAGATCTCCAGCTTGTCCAGAAGAAGTAGAAACTGTCTATCATTGTTTGTGCTCAGCTGAGGCATATCAAGTACTCTCCTAGCTTCATCCCATTTTTCACCAATCTTCAGTCTGACATCTCTTCTCCTTTCTTGAGCTTTAATGTCATGAAGACATTGCTTTTGAAGAGTTTCTGTTCTTTGTATGTCTTTCCTCATGTGAATGATCTGGGAGACCTTTTGAGTTCAGCTTCTTTTTTTTTCATCTCTGACTGCTGCTGCTGAAACTCTTTCTCAAACAGAGGATCCACTGGAGCTTCCTCTTCCCATTCTCCAAAATCACTTTCCTCCTCAGCTTCAAAGAAACCATCTTTATCTTCCAAGACTGGTTCAGTGGGAACGTCACAAATATCAAAGTCATCCTGTTCTCCACTATAGTAGATATCATCAGGCTTCCCTGTGCCTCCAGCAGACGACTCTTTTTCTTTTCCCTTATCACTTCTCCCTTTCTTCTCCCCCTTAGTTGAGGAATCCTCTATAGACTTTCCCTTAGATCCTCCATGACCTCCATCACCTCCCGAGCCTGAGCCTCCACCAGACGGCCCTTCAAAGAAAGTCCTTTGTTCTTCATTGGGACAGTGAGAATTTTTGATCATGTAGTACAGGTGCTTCATCCCTTCATTCAGATGTTCCATACCCGTCTCTATCTTCAGAAATCTAGAGGAATCTAGTGAATGATTCATTTCAACCAAGTCTTCAAGAGAAGTCATTCTTGTATGTAGAGAGTAGAAGTTTAAAATGTCGTCAGCTGATAACGTTGGAGATTCCTGGATTGAGTTAAGCTTTGGTACAACATATGTCTTCAAATCTGATATTTCAGTCCTGATAAGAGCCAGTTGATTATTGACAGAGGTGGAAGAAGAAGACCGTTCAACCACTTGTGCTTTGAATGATTTAGCTTCAGCCTGACTTTTTGCAAGTTGTTCCTTGAGATCAGTAATTTGAGCTAACAGATTTTCAGTGTTTGTGTCTGTGTGTGCGCTCATCTGAATATCTCTCCTGTTTAATTTACTCAACTCACGTGCATGTGTATCTCTCAATATAATTGCTCGTGAGGAGTCTTCCTGAGGCTGATCTTCTGTACCTGCATTTAAAATCACCCTAGCCTCTTCAAGAGAGGTCAGTGGTGGTGCAATAGGAATTCACGAGTCCCGATCCTCAGTCAAACCTATCATTTCATGTGAAATAGATGTCTGAATTGCTTCAGGGATAGATTGACCGAGTTGCCCTCCACTTTCTCCAGATAAATCTGCGAGTGGAGAATCCCGTGAGGGAGCCAGAGGTGTTGGATCTGGGAGGGGAGAAAATGACTCTATTAAAGGTGGTTGAGAGTCAGATTTTCCCTCAGAAGCATTTGACTGCTTTTCTGCCGTAACTATGGCAGGCACTGTAACCGACTCTATGTGCACTCCTCGCTCCGTGTCCTGAGTATCATCTACTGGTCTGTATGCTTCCATTGTGAGTAATGGAATTGTGCTTGACTCAGTACAGGATGCCATGGCCCTATGGCGAATTTCAATAGATTCATCATGTTGAGAGGATGTTTCTAGTAACTGTTCAGTGGCCATTTCAAAGTCCATGTCCTGTTGGGAGGACAAGGATGGGCTTTCAGATGCCTCAGTAAATGTTCTTCTTTTCTTCGGAGGAGGCAGAGCTGAGGGTTCATTCACATCCACCAACAAACTACTTCCTATTAACCTTCTAGGCAACATTTTAGACAGTGGGGGAGAGGTTGAGATAGGTTGTGACTCTGTGTTTGGCTCTATGACCTGGGATTGAAGCTGTGGTTCTACAACTTCATGGTCAGTCCTATCAACCACTGGGGGTCTTTCAACAGAAGTAGGAATAGGTTGAGTTGGAGGAACTATTACCTGTAGAGGAAGAGCATCTGATGCTTGAGCCTGGGTGGTTTGAACCACTGGAGGTTGAGCTTACTGTTCATGACCGGGAAGATTGAAGATAGGTAAGGGAATATAAGTGGCCATGAAAGCAGATACAAGTACTGGAACTTGCATGAATTTGAAAGTTGTGTCTTGGCGGGTGTAAATCTTTTTGCTTACAGGAGGGGGTTCGGTTACTGCGGAGTTAGAAAAAAGGGCTTTATGCTCAGGTGAGAGAATATGTTCTGCTATGAGCATGAGAAAACGAGCATAGTAACATGAGACCCTACGATTTGTAGAATGATCACGTAAAGCAGTAGTGAGACGTCTCAAGAGAATGGGTAAAAGTAGTTTGCCAAAATTGATCCTTTGATTGAAAACAACCGCAAGACCAATATACTGCAGAGTGGAAGTGATGTTGTGAAAGTTGGATATAGTGCAGTTGGCAAACACTTAAGAAAGTGTATCGAAGAAAATGTCCCATTCAGACACCAAATTGGATTTTGATAACTTGGTTAAATTAATTACCCCTTGATAGTGAATAGCATGGAAAAAGTTTGAAATATCATTTTCAGAGGGCAAATTACAGAAATTGTCCATAGGAAAATTTAAAGCTCGATTGACGACTGTTTCATCAACCACATACTGTGTGTTTGCCACGGTGAATGAAAAAGATTTAAAATCATCGGCCACAGTAGAGGTTGTGCAAATCAGTCTTAGTAGATCAACATTTAAAATCACATTTGATTTAATAGCAGAGCTAACAATCGAATGGTCATTTAAAAATCTAATCCACAGCTTAAATTTTTCTACATCACATTTATCTGGATTAAAATAACCAACAAGATTATGCGAAACAATTTGGAAATTGAGAGCCATTTAAAAATAATAATAAGACACACACTTTCAGAATTTTAAGAATAATATTAAGAAAATTCGAATTAATTAAATTAATTTAATAATTCGAATTAAATCAATTATAATCGAAAAATTTAGAAAGAAATGTATCTCGTTAAAATTCTTAACTCACAAAAGCAGATTTGAAAAACGACAAGACACAAAACAGAAATTAAAATAAAAATACCCAAAATCAAACAAACACAAACTGATTTTTTTTAACAAAAAATCGACAGCACTTCTGTATGTATATACGTGTATGTATATATATCACAGGAGTGATGATATGGTTTGCTGAGTAAAAACTCGAGCAGTGAGACAATGGAGGCTGGGTTTGATTAAGATCGAGTAGAGAGAGAGAGAGAGAAAAATGAGAGAAAAAATAAAAGGCTGTTGAATTTTTTTTAACAAACAACTGATTGAATGACTTTACAAAACAAAATAACTGTTAAGTAGACAACTGGTATGACAATTCAGGATAGTCTTACCGATTGTCATACCGATAGTCATACAAGGCAATTTTGAAAAAAACAAAAAAAAACAAAACAAATAATAATATATAACTGGTATGACAATCTGATAGTCATACCGATTGTCATACCAGTACAAAATAAAACATAATATATCTGATATTAATTTTATTACTGGCATGACAATCAATAGTCATACCGACTGTCTTGCCAGTTATAAAATTAAACTAATTTAAAAATAAACAAGTATTAGTACTGGAATGACTTTCAGCAAGACAATTTCAATTGTCTTGCCGATTGTCATTCTAGTATAAAATAAATTAAGTATTTAAATATACTGAATAATTAACATAAAAACTGTTAAAAACACATAAAAAAAACCCACAGAATATAGAAAATATTACAATTTACAGAAATCTGAAATGAATATCGTAGAAAATATTTACATAATTAAAATAATTAAAATATTTCAGAGATAATAATATTTTCAGTCCAAAAATAGATTTCTTTTGAATTTTAACAAATAAAATTCATAGAAAAATATTTTTAGAGAAAATAAAATATTCTGAGACATTAAAATTAACAAGTTGAGTAAATAAATAAGATAAGATAATAAAAATTACATAGAAATAAGCAGGAAATTTTGGAAAATGATAAAATAAATTTGCAAATGAATTTTTCATTTATGAAAAATTCATTTGTAAATTCACTCAAGAACAGATTTCAGATATTCACAAGTTTAATCACTAAATCTATTCAACATACCCAATTTACCAACTAATTTGGTAAATGTGGATTCATCAAGAGGTTTAGTGAAAATATCTGCTATTTGTTCTTCTGTTGGAACAAAAAATAGTTCAACAATACCATTCATGACGTGCTCTCTAATAAAATGATACCTGATATCAATGTGCTTGGTCCTTGTATGCTGCACAGGGTTGTTGGTGATGGCTATTGCACTTGTATTGTCACATAGAATAGGTATTTTGTTCAATACAGAGCCATAGTCCCGTAGCTGATTCCTAATCCACAAGATCTGAGCACAGCAGCTTCCAGCAGCAATATATTCAGCCTCAGCCGTTGAATTTGAAACTGTTTGATGTTTCTTGCTGTACCATGAGACTAGTCTGCTACCTAGGAATTGACAACTCCCTGAGGTGCTTTTCCTATCAACAACACTTCCTGCGTAATCTGAATCTATATATCCAACAAGGTTAAAACCAGATTCTTTAGGGTACCAAATACCTAGATTTGGTGTTCCCTTAAGATATCTTAAGATTCGTTTAACAGCAACGAGATGAATATCTCTAGGATCCGCTTGGAACCTTGCACATAAGAATGTAGCATACATAATATCTGGTCTACTTGCAATAAGATAGAGTAACGAGCCAATCATACCTCTGTAGCTTGTGACATCTACCTTAATGGAGTTTTCACATGGTCCAAGCTTGATAGCTGTAGTTGACGGAGTCCTTGCTGATGCAGAATCCTCTAGATTGTACTTTTTGAGGAGTTCTTTGAGATACTTGGATTGACAAATAAAAGTTCCATCTAACCTTTGATTTACTTGTAATCCAAGAAAGAACTTCAGCTCTCCCATCATGCTCATTTCAAATTTGCTGTGCATTAACTTAGCAAATCTCTTACAGAGATTATCATTAGTAGACCCAAATATTATATCATCCACATAGACTTGGACTAATATAGTATCATTCTTATGCTTTTTAGAAAAGAGAGTTTTGTGTATGACACCTCTAATAAAGCTATTTTCAATAAGAAATTCAGAAAGAGTGTCATACCATTTTCTCGGAGACTGTTTGAGTCCATAGATAGCCTTGAACAGAAAGTAGACAAAATCCAAATGATCTGAATCTTCAAAACCAGGAGGTTGCTCTACAAATACCTCTTCATCCAGCTTTCCATTCAGAAAGGCACTCTTGACATCCATTTAATAAACTTTAAAGTTAGAGAATGCTGCAAATGCCAGAAATAACCTGATGGCCTCTAGTCTAGCCACTGGAGCATAGGTTTCATCATAATCAATGCCTTCAGCTTGAGAATACCCTTTAGCTACCAGTCTTGCTTTGTTTCTTGTAACCACACCATCTTCATCTAGTTTATTCCTGAATACCCACCTAGTACCAACAGCTTTCTTATGTGTAGGTCTAGGTACCAGTTTCCAGACTTGTTGATGTTCAAACTGATTGAGTTCATCTTGCATAACAATCACCCAATCTGGATCAGTCAGTGCTTCCTCAATCTTCTTAGGTTCCATCTCAGAAAGAAATCCTGAGAACAGACACTCATTTTGAGTAGCACGTCTAGTTCTGACTCCAACATCTGGATCACCAATAATCAACTCAAAAGGATGAGCTTTATTCCAGACAGTCTGTCTTGGAAGATTTGATCTTGATGATTCGCCTTAAAATTCATTGGGATGTTGTGTCCAACTAGTTGATCCTTCAGCATCTCCCCCTGAGTTGTTGCCATGTTGACTTGAAGATTCTCCGTCAGTAGCAGTGGTATCTCCATTGTTGCCAAAGTTTCCATCACCATTACCTTGAGTATCATCATGATTAACAGGTTCTTCTCCAGCAACAACCTCAGGTTCTTGACCATGTTCTGATTCTGAATCTGACATATCATCAAACTTCAGTTTCTCAGAAGGATCTTCAGTTTGGATACTAGGGATTTTAGTGTCATCAAATGTAACATTGACACTTTCAGTTACTTTGTGTTGATCAATGATATACACTATGTATGATCTTCTTCCATATCCAACAAAAATACCCTCGTATGCTTTTGCCTCGAATTTACCACGACGATCATCTCCATCCTTGAGCACGAAGCATCTGGCACCAAATACATGAAAGTATTTGATAGAAGGTTTCTGTTCATTCAAAATCTCATAAGGAGTTTTCATGAAGTCTTTGTTGATTAGAGTTCGATTCTGAGTATAACATGCAGTATTGACAGCTTCAGCCCAAAAGTACATTGAAAGACCTGATTCACTTAACATCGTTCTTGTAGCTTCAATCAATGTACGATTCTTCCTCTCTACCACTCCATTTTGCTGAGGGGTTCTAGGAGCTAAAAATTGTCTGGTAATCCCTTTGTCTGTACAAAATCCATTGAGAAGTGAATTCTTGAATTCTGTTCCATTATCTGACCTTATGGCTCTAACAGGGACATTAGAATCTAACTCGATCAACTTGATATGATCAATCACAACTTGTGGTGTTTCATCCTTAGAGTGAAGGAATAAAACCCACGTATACTTGGAATAGTCAGCAACTATCACAAGACAGTAACACTTCTTTGACATCGAAAGGACATTAACTGGTCCAAATAAATCCATGTGTAATAATTGCAGAACACCAGTTATGGAGGATGTGTCAGTGCCTTTGTGACTTGCTTTATTTGACTTTCCTTTCTGGCAAGCCTCACATAGTCCTTCTGGGGAGAATTCCAGCTGAGGCAGACCTCTGACCAATTCTCTTTTGACAAGAGAATTCATTATTTTGAAATTGAGATGAGAAAGTCTCTTGTGCCATAGCCAACTCTCATCTGTCGATGCCTTTGCATAGAAACAATTGACTTCAGGATTGCTTCCAGAGTTCATGTCAGCTACGAACAGATTTCCTTTCCGGATTTCCATCAAGGAGGGTTTTTCACTTTTCTTGTGCAGAATCTGACACTTCAGCTTGTCAAATAAAATATTGTAGCCGTTGTCACAGAACTGACTAATGCTAAGCAGATTGTGTTCAAGTCCTTGCACAACATACACATTTTCAATGATAACATTTCCAGCTAGCAAACAACCATATCCCTCAGTTAAACCTTTGCTGTTATCTCCAAAGGTAACCACTGGGCCAGCTTTCTCAACCACATTTGATAGCAGGGCTCTATCTCCGGTCATATGTCTTGACGATCCGCTGTCAAGAATCCACACTACCGGTTGTACATGTTTAATGCCCTGCAATACAAATGGATTAGACCTTCTTCGGAACCCAAGCTTGGCCGGGTCCGGCATACTTGTAAAATTGGCCTTTATCAGGAAAAACAACATTCTTAATTTTAATGTTCTCAACTTTCTCAATGACTGGACATTTGACCATGTGAACAGCCTTGACAAATTTCTGTTTAGGCTTAGGCACAAATGTCTCCTTTCTAGCTTTAGGATGACTAGCAGTCTTAGACCTATCATGCTTTCTATTATTCACATGCTGACGAGGAGTAGTCTTATCATTAGAAACATGCTTACCATTAAAATAAGCATACATCAAATTAAAAGTACAAGACATACAATCAGGAACACCACATGCTTTATGAGAGGGATTAACAATAGGCAACTTATGCATGGTCGACATGGCATTTATGTTATCCAACTCATGTGTGTCTGAGTTAGTCTCAGTTGCTTTCACAACTTTGACTGGAACCTTCGACACACTTGACTTGGAGATAGCTTTCTCATTAGCATGATCTTCAGCACGGATTTCTTCTTGAATAATAAATGAGGTTTCATCAAATGGTTCAGCAATTGATTCTTTATAGAGGGGTTCATCAACACCCTTAAGCACATGTGGTACTTCCCTGCCTTTAGCACAGACATGAGGAGGGGAGTTTATGCCTAATTTTCCAATAGCAACATTGTAATCATAACCTATTCCAGATGTTTGATTAACAACTTGCTTATTGTAAAACTCTTTGGACTTCGAACAAGAATTAAAGTAAGCTTTAACCTTAGCCTCAAGACTGGTGATCTTGTCTTTGAGAATAGTTTCGAGTTGTCTATAACAGTCAACTCTATTCTCTAGAAAAGATACTTGTTCTTTTAATTTATCTTGATTAATGTGCACAAGTCTTAATTCATTGACCTCTTTCTCAAGGTATTTGATTTGTTGATTTAACAATTCATTATCATGATGAGCACAATCTAAGGAACCTCCTAGATGATAAACTAATTCAGCATCAGTAAATTTTACCTCTTTTCTTGATGATGAGGTGTTTGCATCACTAGCCATGAGAGGAAGATTCCCAACTTCTTCATCTTCACTGTCAGTATCATCCCAGCTTCTTCTCTTTGCCAGGTAAGCCCTTTCAGATTTACTCTTCTGATTAGAATCGTAAGAGTTCTTCCTAACTTGTTTTGGCTTCCTGCATTCTGTGGCAAAGTGTCCCAACTCATTGCAGTTGAAGCATCGAATGGTGCTTCGATCAACCATCCCTGTTTTATACCCACCACTGCTGGTGTTAGAGGATGAAGATCCACCTTTCTGGAATCTGTTGTAGTTGGACTTGTACTTGAACTTGGGATTCCTTTTGAATCTGACATTTGAGAATCTCTTGACAATCAGGGCCATTGACTCATCCTCCAATTGCTCCAGTTCTTCCGAGGAATAAAAATCATCTCCTGATTGATTTGTAGTAGGAGGATCAAATTCTGCTACTATCACATTTTCTTCAACCTTGGAAGACTGTACCATTCTTTCTGACTGTTGAGATTGTTGTTGATATTGTGGTTGTTGTTGTTGTTCATCAGCTACTAGAGCAGTAGACGTGCTGACCACTCTTCCTTTCCCGTAAACTTCCTTCTGTTGAATCTGTTCCAACTCATAAGTCTTTAACACACCATAGAGCCTTTCCAAAGAAATCTCACTCAGATCTCTTGCTTCTCTTATGGCAGTGATTCTATGTTCGAGATGAGTTGACAGTGTTAAAAGGAACTTTTTGTTGACCTCCCTGATGGAATAGTATTTACCATTAATGTTCAGGTTGTTGATCAATGCATTGTACCTCTCAAACACTTCAGTGATTCCTTCTCCTGGATTGGATTTAAAGTATTCATACTCAGAGGTTAGGATTTCTAATTTGTTCTCCCTAACTTCCTCTGTGCCTTCATTAATAACCTCAATAGTTTCCCAGATATGTTTGAAATCTTTACAGTTCATCACATGTCTATTCATCAAGGGATCAAGGGAATCTACTAAAATTAATTGAAGGCTAGCATCCAGGGAGGTTTCTTCTTTTTCAGCAGGAGAAAAATCCTTAGGATCTTTCACATAAGTTCTTGCTTTGGTAATCACCACATCATTTTCTATTACCTCTGGTTCAATAACCATCGGAATTTTAGGACCCTTCTTTAACACTTCCAGATATTTGGAATTTGCAACTTGTAAAAACAATAGCATCTTCTTCTTCCACATAACATAATTTTCTTTATCGAATAGTGAAATTTTAACGGTTCCAACTTTTTGTGTAGTCATTATGAATTTTTGAGTGAATACAAAATTCAAGTAGTGAAAGAAACACAAAAGTCTAGGATCTTGATTTGTACGTTAATCAGAAGGCTCTGATACCAATTGTTAGGTCTCAATATGTTTGTAGAAGGGGGGTTAAATACAAACAATACCGTTTAATCGAATAAAATGCGGAATAAAAAGGTGAAACAAAATTCAAGTTAAATAAAATTATTATTAAACTTGAAAGGTGTTACAACAACGGTATCGTTTACAAGGGATTAATCTCAAATCAATTATTATAAATCTAGAATAAATTCGACATGAACTTTTTCTATTTTTGTAATAAAAAGATCAAATGCTAAAAGCAATTTGAGATTAAGTTCTAGGGATTTTGATCCGCTAGATAGTTACACAAGAACAAGAAAAGTATTTCTAGTGGATTGGATTTAACAATAAATACTAGAAATAAATGATATGTGAATTTGCAATAATTTCTCTGCAGGTTTCTTTTGTTCTGTGTTCTGCTGTTGAATATTCAATGCTGTGTGTTCTGCTGAAAATGATCTGCTTTTTGTTGTTTAAGTAAACAAAACAATCCAATTGAATCAGCAAGACTTTCGGCAAGACAATCAAATGAACTGGCATGGCAATCCATTTGAACTGGTAGGACTTTCGGCAAGACAATCCAAATAAACTAGCATGACATTCGGTATGACTATTGATTGTCATACCGATTGTCTTCCTAATATAAAAGATAGTCTTGCTGGATTAAAACAGATTTTAATCAAATAATAATTCTGAATTAATTAATCAATTAATTCAATTAATCAATAAATTAATCTTTGCAGATTTAATTTATTTTCTTAATTAAATTATATGGCTTAATTAATTAATAGAGAATTAATACCAATCTTGAGCAGCAACCATTCCTTTGAAAATCTTCTGAAAATCACTGTCAATTACGAATCAATTCCACCACTTCAATGTTGACACTCGATGTACTGTCTGGTTCATGAGTGACTAACTTCTGTGACGTTTCTTCATGCCTTGACCTTGATACTCTTGATTTTCTTCAGACTAAATCCTTGTAATTAATTGATACCCTGACGAGATCTTTGTCACTTGATTAAATCCACAATCTTGATTTATATCATTGAGGCTTGATCAATTTCTTGAGCTTCTTCCAGTGAATTAAGTCATCAAGTCTGTAGATGAACAATGTTAGTTAATCCTTTGACATATGTTACTCTGTGAGATCTCTCTGACGATAGATCTACTATTTACTTATTACATTCTTATTTGAGTTGAGTTAAATCCTCGAATAAACAAATAGGCTATAACATATGCCTTTCAACAAGGCTTGACTCCTCTCCTTGATGATAACAAAAAGGGGGAGAATAAAGAAGGGGGAGGGGAGCCATCTACAAACATCCAAATATCCAAAGTGCTAGTTCCTGCCATCACTACTTCTCCAACACTTCAAATCACAGGAAAGCTTGATGGAATTGATCTAATCCAGCTAGCAGCAGCTGAGATGAAGGTGAAAGAGCAAAGGAGACAAATTGATGAAAGGATGCAACAGGTGTTTGGCTCTACAACCTCAAAATCATTATCTGTGAAACATAGCACAAAGGTTGAACCAATCATTATGGAGCACAAGCCAGTAAGGAGGAATAAGGTTGGAGAAACTTCCTTCAGGAATTTGAAACCCATGGTACTCAAGCCATCCACTAGATTCAACAGGGACTCTACAAAGAACCCTCTAAACTTTAGTCAATCAAAAAAAGTAGATTTTCCTCTTCCAAAACCTGATGAAGACAAAGTTTTGGGTGGCAGCATCATAAAGCACAAAGAGACCAATGATGTAGTGGAAAGAATGAATATGGCTATCATTTATAGAGAGGGAAAGAGTATCTGTGTGATGCAAGGACATCCCAAATTCTCAAAAGCCAAGAGGGAAGAAACCATGAGGTTAAAGGAAGAAGCTAAAAAGCTGAAGGCTGACAAAAGAGCACAAGCAAAGCTTGAAAAACAGCTAAAGTCAAGTCAGGATGAAGAAAAGAAGAAGATTGAAGACAAGAGTGAAGAAGACAAGATTGAAAGTATAAATGTGGATATGGGGAATGTGGTTGAAGAGAGTGTGGAGGAAAGAAAGGAATGGCAGAAAGGGAACAGAAAGAAGGCCAATGCAAAAAGGAAGAGCGGAGATGACACTGAAGAAACCCAATCCAAATCTAAATCACTACCTTCCATTCCTGAACCTTTTGTTGCTGATCCTAATATAAATGTCCATGGTGAACCAATCATCCCTAAAGAGGAACCTATTGATTGGGACACCATCAACTTGCCTACCTTCCTAACTACCTCTCCACCACCAAAGAAACTGAAAAGAAAATCCAAATCTACACCTCCCCTAACCTCAAGTAAATTCACTCAGAAATACAAACCTAAGCCACAAGCCTCAAAGGATGATTATGTTCACATTTATGACATAAAAGAGTTTACAGATATTGAACTCTATCTGGATGAGCTGGAGGAAGTAAGGGGAATAAGTGCATACAAACAGCTCCCAGAAAGGCTAGTGTTCAAGTATAAAGGAAGTGAGGAAAGGACTTGGCCTCTTCAAAGAATTCTGAATGAAGGCTATTCTACCTTGGTTAGAGTCTACTCAGCTATCAAAAGGGATTCTGGCTTTACCAGGACTTCTAAAACTAAGATTCTCAACAAGATTGCCAGCATAAGGAAAACTTGGTGGGAGTCTAATTCCTTGCCTAGAAGATTACTCATACCTGAGCATGAAATTACAATTCATAAGTCACCTCATTGGTTGATGGAGTTCAGAGACAATAAAGGAGTCAGAAGATTTTTCAGACTTGAAGACCAGCTTAAAAATTGCCAGTAATGAAAATCTAAGTTGGACATCAGTGAAGAAGATGAAGCTGAATTCTACAGACAACTCCAACTCCAAGTAGAGGAAAATGACAGGAGGCTAGGAAAGAAAACAAGGGATCAAAGAAAAAGAAAATGATCTGCTCAGCCTAAAGGAGCATCCTTGGAAACAATGTAATTCTTCAATTCTATCTCAGTTCATACACCTTTGCAGCACTTTTGAATTTCTACTTGACTTCAGTTCATATATTTGTTAAGTGTTTTGTTATCATCAAGTTAAACCTGAATTTATGCCTATAATTCTAGTAGACATAAATAGGGGGAGATTGTTAGGAATATGCGTATTAGTTTGATGATAAGTTAAACAAAACACTTAAGTAGAAATCTAGTGTTTATAGCCTCAACGGATAAGACCATTCTGGCTATCCGTTGATGGAGTAGCTTTACTTAGAAATAAGTTTAGTATTGTAGCACATTTCAGTTTCTGTATTTAAGTAATAATTCTTAGATGATTGTGGGAAATTATAAGTCATGTTGACTACTAGTGGATATGCAAATAGGAGGGCTAATTATAAATATTTCATGCCTTGTAATTTTGTATAGGTGAAGTAGTATCAACTGATGAATTAAAGGCCTTCAACGGATGAGAAACAAAGCTTCAACGGATGTCTCTAAAGCTTCAACGGATAACATCCATCAACGGATGAGTGCATCAACGGATAAAGCTTCAACTGCTAATGCATCAACGGATAAAGCCATCAACGGATGAAAGCTTCAACGGATGCTCAGTTCAATAGCAGTTGACAGTGACAATT
The DNA here is from genome assembly GCF_009905375.1 of Apium graveolens. NCBI lineage: Eukaryota > Viridiplantae > Streptophyta > Magnoliopsida > Apiales > Apiaceae > Apium > Apium graveolens. The sequence continues at coordinate 4,579 of NW_027418269.1, read as the reverse complement.
CATAAGCTGACAGAGGCACATGGGTTGACAGAGACAACTGAAATGTGGTAGACTCTTGGAGGAATCAAGAAAATGCAGCATTCCCATTCTGGTGCAAACAAGGAAGTATTCAAAGATTCACAGATTATCCTAGATTGCATTGGATAGAGAAATGAAGAAGAAACATGTGAAAAATCTTTTTAATTGTATTTGTACTTTTGTCTTCACTTATAAACTTGGTAATATATAAACCAAGTTGCAGCTAGTAATTAGATGATGAATTTTCCAGAGCTGTTTAGAAAAACATAGAGAGAAAATCATCTAGTTTGTACTAGGACGCAGCTGTGATCAATTCTTTTGAATAACAGATTTTCTGAAATACACATCTTTGGTGGAACAACAAATCCACCAAAAAAGTTTTTAAAGCCTTTGTGTTCTTTACATTTGTGTTTTGAATATATATCTGTCTGCACCTGCCCAAAGCAATTCACACACAACTGTTCATCAAAACACTTAGCCTTTGAAACTGCTCAAAACTTGAAAAAGTTTTGAGATTTACATTCAACCCCCCTTCTGTAAATCTCATTGTTAGTTCATTGGGAATAACAAAAACTGAAAGCGGACGTTGGACTAAAGATGACCTAGTAGGCAGTCGACGAGCTCAGTAGAGTTTCAACAGAAAAACCTGAGTGTCGAAGTCGAATCTAATGTGGTCTATTGGTTGAACGTTAAAGCCTGAGCGGCAGAGTTGGCTCATAGTTGATCAGTAATAGTTGTAAAGCCCTGTAAGGGAAGTACTTTTGAACTTTTCTTCAAGATATATTGCAAATATTTTCGGACTGTTTCATAACATGTCACTATTATTCAAAATAACTCTTGTTTTATATTGCAAGTGCTTTAAACTATTTAACTTTGAACCCTGATTTTTCTTGATCTTGAGCCATAAGCCTTATTCTTTGTAAACCATCTTTTGTTGATTTTCAGATACCAAACCACCCAAATATGATACTACTCCTCAAATGTATAACTACCAAACACCAAGCACTGGAACAAAACTGTTTGCAAACACAGAAACCTTTATACTCCAATCATCCTCTATAATACCAAAGAACTATACCTTGAAAGAAAATCATTATTTGTCTAATACCTGAACTTTTTACAGACTGAAATCCGTTTCTTATTCGTACCCTGATATACCCTTATGATATCTATGAATTTCCTTACGTTTTTATTCAAGTGTTTAATCGTCATTGATTATGATCTTGTTTTATTGAATTATATTATTTATCATATTGAACTGCTTTAGAATTGGATAGTTTTTTTTATATAGATGGACCAAATTCGTGGTCAGACCATATCAATGGTCAGGTTAGGCCAATGTGTGCCTTGGATCCAGTAGTTAGAGCAGTACTGTGTGCTTGCTCGGGGTTAGTGCGTGACTGATCAACAGCCTAACCTTGGTTTTAAAACTTAAAATGAATATCCAATTCTAATGATTGTGTAACAATAAACTTGATTCTTCTGAACCATTCCATTTGAACATTGCTTAACCTCAATTATCGCTGTTATGACTTGCTGAGCTAGTTAGCTCACCCTTGCGATTCTTTTTATATATTTTACAGTTGAAAAGGATAAGGATGATAGTGAAGTTCCTCGGTCCAAAGTGCGGGCTAAGGTTCCAGTTTGAGTTGGATCGAGCTAGCAGGAGCTTCATACGGTAGTGAGATAGTAAGATTGTAAGAATAATTTTATTATCAGTTGTAAGTTAAATTAGTTGGGATTTGGTACGATGTAATAAAAGTTAAGGTGGTGGCTTGTTTTCATACTTTAACCTGTTGCGATCCGTGGTTATGTAAAGCAGGATCATTGCAAATAGTATCATATATACAGGTTTATATGTTGTGTTTGTGTTGTGGACCCCAAACTTCTGACCCGGGTTTGGAGGGTGGCACAAAATATTCCGCGCTTGGGTTATTACTGGTCATCTCTAAGACATGATGCACTAGACTACACGAAGAGATGTGACGCTATCCAGAGACACGCACCCATCATACATCAGCCTTCCAAACATCTTAACATGTCCATTCCTTCTTGGCCTTTCATGAAGTGGCAGATGGACATTATGGGGAAAATGCCACCTGCACCCGGCCAGAAAGTGTTCATGTTGGCCATGACTGATTACTTCTTAAAATAGATCGAAGCGGAGGCGTTTAAGCAACTGACATCAAAGGAAGTGATATCATTCATTTAAAGGAATATTCTATGCAAGTTTGGTGTGTCGTCCAAAATCATTTGTGATAACGAATCACAATTCATAAGTGACAAGACGGAAGCATTTTGTAAATGATGGAACATCAACTTGATTAAGTCAACACCAAGGTACACTCAAGCCAACAGACAAACTGAGTCAAGCAACAAGATCATAATCAATAATCTCAAGAAAAGGCTGACATTGTGTAAAGGGAGATAGGCTGAAGAATTTCCATGGGTATTGTGGTCAGACAGAACAACTCCCAAGATGTCAATAGGACAGACGCCATACAGCCTAGTCTATGGAACTGAAGCTATCTTACCAACTGAAGTCATGATGCCAACAGCCAGGTATAGACTCTTGACGACCGACATGAACAACATAGAATTGGCACATGATAAGGACACTGTGGATGAACTGCGAGAAAAGGCTAAAATTCGTTTAGCTTCTTAGTAACAAAGGGTGTCTAGCACCTATAACAAACATGTTCACATAAGGAATTTCCGTGTTGGTGACATGGTCTTAAGGAAGACGTTCCAAAACACCGTGGATGTGATGGCAGGGAAGTTTGCTGATACATAGGAAGACCCTTACTTTATCGATGTTGTCATTGGACGTGGATCTTATCGACTGTCAAGCATGGATGACACACAAGTGCCGAGAAGCTGGAACGCTTTGCATCTGAAACTTTATCAAGTGTAAAGTTCCCTATCCCATCTTTTAAAGTTATGTTCCTAAGAGTCGTTGATTAATAAGTCATTAGGACATAGTTAATTATCAATATTTGCTTATGTTCGGCATGATGTTGCTTGCTTATTGTTATTACTTGCTTATAATGATTTAATTGGGGAAGATCGATCCTATGTTTGTGATCAACTTGTCGTGTTCTATGTCATAAACTGCATTTTTGTGCAATGAAATTATGCTTACATTTTCAACTTGTTGATACAAATCATGAAATAAATTAGTACACGCATAGAATTATACTTATTTACTTGATTCATTTGAACAATTCAATCTTATAAGCTTCTACAATATTAACATACATTAACAAATGTTAAGCACATAAAGGGCTGATCACCCGACTACGATTTTGCTACTTCGTGAATACTATACATGTTTAACGAATGTAGTTGATGTAAAAACACAATGACATTTATTACAATGACGATAATGTTCATATATATTCACAAAATTCTACTAATCAATATAAATTCTTTGTGAGTTTCAAAGGAAATAAGGTCTTTTAACCACCCTACGAGTGCATGCACCTACGTATGATAGCGAACTAAACAAATGGCAACGAAATAACATATTTTGACGGCGAGATAAAACAAAGTACATTGACAACTGTAATTACTTTTAAAGAAAAAAATCCACTTAAGAAAAACACATGACAATAAGAAACAAATCTTACTTTACGAATGAATCTAATAACTTTCTTTCCTAAGAGTTGTTTAGATAATTTTCATAGGTAAACGATTAACGCTCAAATATCTACAAAAAATCATTAAAGAATATGACATCTTACAGATATGACAACTACAATCGATTTAGCGAAATTAATCGAACGATGCATTCAAGAAATACAGACAAAAATTTAAAGTACCAGGAAAATACAAATTTGGTTCAAGGGCAACATATTGGATATAGTAACGGATATTCAACGTTAAAAATTATAGCCAAAAAGGAAATTAAGTCAAAGAAAACCATGATCCCCCACTTTCAAAGTGAAACAGGGATCTGTTGTAGCAAACCAAAATAAACTGCGAGACGACAAAACAAGTTCATAACAGAAATAAAAACTTTGGTATGAGATTACTCTTTGCGGACTATTATCCTTTGGAGAATTCACCTCCACATCGTCATTGTGAGTATCAAATTCTTTCCAAGGGAAAAGCATCATCAGGGAACTCTTGGTTGTATATCTTCACATTCTAGAGCACATCCCAGGATTTCCACTCACTGCATGTGGTATTCCAGCATCGTGTCTACCCTGATCCTTATTATTTGTTGATGAACAGCCTTCTCAGCTTCGTCACGCATGTCTTTCTCTAGAGATTGAACCTTAGAAGAAAAATCATCCAACTCGTTCTGAACATCCTTCATCGATTTGAGGTTGTTAAGGCCAGTTCTTCTGCAGCTTAAATCTTGGAGGCACATTTCATGTGTTCATCTTCCAGTTCCTTGGGTCTTTTCATATCATGATTATGTACCTCACCGGCCACCATGATGCTTTGAAGAGTCTACATAAATGAAAGGTCTAAGTAAGAAAAACAACAAGAAATGACATAAGAAAATTTGTAACAATGCTTACATGGAAGGAATAAACCAGCTGCATCACTCATG